>NW_027261072.1:0-157244 GCF_045791955.1 Oncorhynchus clarkii lewisi
CCATATGTATATTGATGGTGGTTTAGTCCATATGTATATTGATGGTGGTTTAGTCCATATGTATATTGATGGTGGTTTAATCCATTGGTATATTGATGGTGGTTTAATCCATATGTATATTGATGGTGGTTTAATCCATATGTATATTGATGGTGGTTTAAACCATATGTATATTGATGGTGGTTTAATCCAATTTTTTATTGATAGTGGTTTAAACCATATGTATATTGATGGTGGTTTAAACCATATGTATATTGATGGTGGTTTAGTCCATATGTATATTGATGGTGGTTTAGTCCATATGTATATTGATGGTGGTTTAATCCATATGTATATTGATGGTGGTTTAATCCATATGTATATTTATGGTGGTTTAGTCCATATGTATATTGATGGTGGTTTAATCCATATGTATATTGATGGTGGTTTAAACCATATGTACAGTGCCTTGCGAAAGTATTCGGCCCCCTTGAACTTTGCGACCTTTTGCCACATTTCAGGCTTAAAACATAAAGATATAAAACTGTATTTTTTTGTGAAGAATCAACAACAAGTGGGACACAATCATGAAGTGGAACGACATTTATTGGATATTTCAAACTTTTTTAACAAATCAAAAACTGAAAAATTGGGCGTGCAAAATTATTCAGCCCCTTTACTTTCAGTGCAGCAAACTCTCTCCAGAAGTTCAGTGAGGATCTCTGAATGATCCAATGTTGACCTAAATGACTAATGATGATAAATACAATCCACCTGTGTGTAATCAAGTCTCCGTATAAATGCACCTGCACTGTGATAGTCTCAGAGGTCCGTTAAAAGCGCAGAGAGCATGAAGAACAAGGAACACACCAGGCAGGTCCGAGATACTGTTGTGAAGAAGTTTAAAGCCGGATTTGGATACAAAAAGATTTCCCAAGCTTTAAACATCCCAAGGAGCACTGTGCAAGCGATAATATTGAAATGGAAGGAGTATCAGACCACTGCAAATCTACCAAGACCTGGCCGTCCCTCTAAACTTTCAGCTCATACAAGGAGAAGACTGATCAGAGATGCAGCCAAGAGGCCCATGATCACTCTGGATGAACTGCAGAGATCTACAGCTGAGGTGGGAGACTCTGTCCATAGGACAACAATCAGTCGTATATTGCACAAATCTGGCCTTTATGGAAGAGTGGCAAGAAGAAAGCCATTTCTTAAAGATATCCATAAAAAGTGTCATTTAAAGTTTGCCACAAGCCACCTGGGAGACACACCAAACATGTGGAAAAAGGTGCTCTGGTCAGATGAAACCAAAATTGAACTTTTTGGCAACAATGCAAAACGTTATGTTTGGCGTAAAAGCAACACAGCTCATCACCCTGAACACACCATCCCCACTGTCAAACATGGTGGTGGCAGCATCATGGTTTGGGCCTGCTTTTCTTCAGCAGGGACAGGGTAGATGGTTAAAATTGATGGGAAGATGGATGGAGCCAAATACAGGACCATTCTGGAAGAAAACCTGATGGAGTCTGCAAAAGACCTGAGACTGGGACGGAGATTTGTCTTCCAACAAGACAATGATCCAAAACATAAAGCAAAATCTACAATGGAATGGTTTAAAAATAAACATATCCAGGTGTTAGAATGGCCAAGTCAAAGTCCAGACCTGAATCCAATCGAGAATCTGTGGAAAGAACTGAAAACTGCTGTTCACAAATGCTCTCCATCCAACCTCACTGAGCTCAAGCTGTTTTGCAAGGAGGAATGGGAAAAAATTTCAGTCTCTCGATGTGCAAAACTGATAGAGACATACCCCAAGCGACTTACAGCTGTAATCGCAGCAAAAGGTGGCGCTACAAAGTATTTTGGGGGGGGCTGAATAATTTTGATTTTTGATTTGTTAAAAAAGTTTGAAATATCCAATAAATGTCGTTCCACTTCATGATTGTGTCCCACTTGTTGTTGATTCTTCACAAAAAAATACAGTTTTATATCTTTATGTTTGAAGCCTGAAATGTGGCAAAAGTTCGCAAAGTTCAAGGGGGCCGAATACTTTCGCAAGGCACTGTATATTGATGGTGGTTTAGTCCATAATAATAGGGAAAACACAGAGTTTACAGTAGCATCGGTAGCCTGTCCTACAAAGCAGACAGATTAAACATATATGTAAATATAGAAGATATATGAATGCATTAGGGAGTAGCATAGAGCAGGGCTGACTATGTCTCTGCTCTGGGGCTAAACAGGCCAATACCTCAGAGACTGTGTGGGCAGCAGCAGCACAGACACAAAGACAGACAGATAGCATCGCTATACGCCACTGGCTAGTAGAGAAATCCCATTCACTTAGATTACACTCCCACAATGGTGTTTTAGATGGGTATGAGAGGTGCCCACAAAAGGACACACACACGCACGCACACACACACAAAACCTGGGGGCATCGGGAAGCTCAATCTCTTCACCCATCTCCTCCTTTAACTCAGCTCTTTGTGCCCAGAGAAAGAGTGTGATTTAAAGTGGTGTCCATCAAAGCAGCAGGGAGAGGAAGACTAAGCTGAGGGAAAGTCTTCCATTGTGTCCAGGAGGAGAAATCTCAAGGAAGTCACAAGCACACAGGTGCAAATCTCGTGTGTGTGTGTGTGTGTGTGTGTGTGTGTACCTGAATAGGATTAACTATTATCTTGTTGTATTATTTCTAAGCCTCTCCCATTACTAAACCTAATGGTTATTTTCCTATGTAGGAATGACTGAACAATTCTGCAGCTTTTTGTGTCAAGCTATTTCTGCTGTTGTAATATTGCAAGAAGAACAGAGAGAGACAGAGAGAGAGAGAGAGAGAGAGAGAGAGAGAGAGAGAGAGAGAGACAGAGAGACAGAGAGACAGAGAGAGAGAGAGAGAGAACAAATATGGAGAGAGATTAGGTCCAGTAAGAACAGACTTTCACAGCTGTGTGTGGGGATTCATTTATTTTATATTTCTCTCTTTCTCTGACAAGTAATGCCCTTGGTTTGTGAACTATTTGCATACTCACTCTCTTCTCCTCTCTCCATCTCCCTCCAAGGCCCTGTTCGTTTTTCAATGCTCACCCTCAATGAGCTCGTCAATATTGATGAGGGGTCATACCGGTTCCTTTGCTCGCCACAGGCAGAGACACAGAGAAACCCCTGATGGGCAGCACAGTGTTCTTATCACTTCTCAAATATGCACCACATGTCTCCACTGTATATCTGTGTGTGTGTCCACTGTGTGTGTGTGTGTCCACTGTGTGTGTGTGTGTGTGTGTGTGTGTGTGTGTCTACTGTGTGTGTGTGCGCGTGTGTCTACTGTGTGTGTGTGTGTGTGTGTCTACTGTGTGTGTGTGTATGTGTGTGTGTTATTCACGTCCAAAACACCACTCCCATTCCCCAGATACTGCATGCGATTAGCTGCACACAGGAGGACATAGTCCACATTGTTATGTGAACTGAAAATAAATGTGTTTGTTTTTAGAAGGGAAAGCTTTGAAGAGAACAATTAACAACCCACACACACCGTTCCCAAAGAGACGTAGAAAAGCAGGGTAGGAATAAAACACGTGGGGAAAAAGAGTGATAATTGACAACTTTACTTGGTATAAATGATGGTATATTTGTGTTCTCACATCTGGGCAAGGCTGTTCCAGTTTGGGCCGTTTGTAAACCAGTTTATACGGCTATAGTGTATAATGTTCTCTAAGGCCCTATCTTTGGTTGCCTCCCTGTGTCCTGAATATGAAAGTCTAATATACTGTGTGACTGAGCAAACTGACTGATCTACACGTGATAGTGAGGAGTTATTTAGCATGCAAGGTGATTTGTAGATTAAGTGATAGTGAGGAGTTATTTAGCATGCAAGGTGATTTGTAGATCAAGTGATAGTGAGGAGTTATTTAGCATGCAAGGTGATTTGTAGATTAAGTGATAGTGAGGAGTTATTTAGCATGCAAGGTGATTTGTAGATCAAGTGATAGTGAGGAGTTATTTAGCATGCAAGGTGATTTGTAGATTAAGTGATAGTGAGGAGTTATTTAGCATGCAAGGTGATTTGTAGATCAAGTGATAGTGAGGAGTTATTTAGCATGCAAGGTGATTTGTAGATCAAGTGATAGTGAGGAGTTATTTAGCATGCAAGGTGATTTGTAGATCAAGTGATAGTGAGGAGTTATTTAGCATGCAAGGTGATTTGTAGATCAAGTGATAGTGAGGAGTTATTTAGCACGCAAGATGATTTGTAGATCAGTCAGTCAGCAGTTGCCGACTGCAATGCAGTCAATCTGGAACGTAACCCCAGTTTGCAGGTATACCGTGGTTCTGTCTATTATAGGGCACTTGGCACGACATTTCAAGCCTTTGGGTTTGGATTTTGGGGTATCCATCTACAAACTGATTGGCAATGTCTGGTTCTCCATGTTGCCCCACAATACTGTCCTCTCTTTGGCCTGTTCTACGGGCCTCATCCCTCTGTCGTCATGTTGACTGGACACCTGGCTATCTGGGCCCTGCCCAGATGTTGTACCAGGGAGAAGGTTGGAAGTGCTGGGTGGGGTGTGTGTGTGAGGGGGGTGGGGTGTGTGTGTGTGTGTGTGTGTGTGTGTGTGAGTGAATGTGTGAGTGAGTGAGTGAGTGAGTGAGTGAGTGAGTGAGAGAGATTGTTATGTTGGTGTGTGAGACAACTCATCGCCCCCCCCCAGATGCCAAAAACTCCTCCAACCAACCACGTCATTACCCAGGTGCTTGGAAAGTCATTTGCCCAACAGCAGCTGTTAATCAGATTAAATTCACTGTGCTCTTACACCTCCGCCCCCCACCAGCCTTTATTCACCCATTAGGGGGAGATAATGAAGGAAACCAGCATTCGGCTTCACACAGTCAAACACACTCCAGAACCCACCGTCACTGTCGTCCGCATTTCCCCACTTGCCACCCACCCTCCCTCCCACCCTCCCTCCCTCCCTCCCACCCCACCACCTGCAAGAGCGCTCACTCACTCGCTAACTCTGTGTGTGATGTCATTACATTTTAATTAGCCCACATCTCCTTCGTGCGCAGCCCCTCGTATACAAAGAGTATTAAGCAAATTGATGGTGCATGTGGCAGAGGACGGGGCCAAGATCTATGTATGTCACTGGTGAGAGAGAAGGGAGAAAGAGAAGGGAGAAAGTGGGAGAGAGAGAGAGGAGAGAAAACTAGAAACAGCACAATTCATTTCCTCTCATTTCTAGTGTGTACAATATTAAAGTCATTTAAGGTTGCCTCTGTCAGCATGTTGAGAACAACACATTAGTTAGCGAGGGATAGGGTGGAGGAGAGGATGGAGGGAGGGAGGAGATTCTCTCAGGATGATTCTCTCCATCAAGCGGAACGCACGCTTGTCGCCGCGGTAACAAATGCCAGGGCTCCTGACGCAAATGAGAGCTCTGTCAAGTTTTCCCACTCCTCTCGCTCCCTCTGTCCTCTTGTGACTAGAGAAGCTCTATGCAGAGACACTGCAGCTTCATCAGCAATAACCAGTGTAGTCATTATGAGTGAGAAAGAAAGATAGAAAGAAAGAGAGACACAGAGAGACACAGACAGACACAGACACAGACAGACAGGAAGACTCATGTTCAAAGAGAGTGGATAGCTCAAAGACGACAAGTCATTTTCCACTTTGTAAACAGCGCAAGTTAACACCACGTTAGCTCAAGATGGGAAAGTCACTAACTCTAAACTTACCTCAGAGAAAGCAGCTACTGCAATGCAACTAAGGACAGATAAGTAGTCACATCAACTGTACAAATAGAGGAACCAGACGGAACGAACACCACTTCGCCCCTGCTATTGACAGATAGGTAAGGAGGGAGAGAAAGACTGAGACACAAGCGCTAAACACAAACAGTTTATCATAGCCGTCAGCTGTAGTTATTAAAGCTGGGGTGAGTCGACTCTGCCCCAGCCCTGTCACCTTGACAACACGGTTAAACTGAATTTTACCACAGGCTCCCTCTGCTGAGCTGTTCACCAGACACCTCCGCGTTTCCACTCAACCCCGTGACATCTGCACCGTCCATGTCTGTCAGACAATAATGGGCTAGCTCTGAAGGCTAATGATTCACTTGCTTATCATGGAAGCTGTGTTAGCATGTAATGCTAGGAGGATAACAGGACAGGCTAGAGACAGGGGTCACAGGGTATCTCACTGGGGGTGTGATTGGATGTCAGAGAGAGTGTAAACCAACTGTCACTCTTATGATTGGATGTTACACGCACAGAGTTTTCTAGACACAACCCCCTCAAACAAACAGACGTTTTTCACACAATACATACCCCTCCCTAGTAGTCCATCTAGAAGACAATATACTAACCAACCCTGTCCCTCCCTCCCTCCGTCTCCTAAAGGTAAGACAATATACTAACCAACCCTGTCCATCCCTCTCACCCACCCCACCCCTGCTCTCTCTCACTCTCACTCCCTCTCCTAAAGGTAAGACAATATACTAACCAACCCTCTCCCTCTCTCTCTCTCTCTCACTCCCTCTCCTAAAGGTAAGACAATATACTAACCAACCCTGTCCCTCCCTCCCTCCCTCCCTCTCCTAAAGGTAAGACAATATACTAACCAACCCTGTCCCTCTCCCTCCCTCTCCTAAAGGTAAGACAATATACTAGCCAACCCTGTCCCTCCCTCCCTCCCTCCCTCCCTCCCTCTCCTAAAGGTAAGACAATATACTAACCAACGTTGTCCATCCCTCTCACCCACCCACCCCTCCACTCTCTCACTCTCCCTCCCTTTCCTAAAGGTAAGACAATATACTAACCAACCCTGTCCCTCTCTCTCCCTCCCTCTCCTAAAGGTAAGACAATATACTAACCAACCCTGTCCCTCTCTCTCTCTCCATCTACTAAAGGTAAGACAATATACTAACCAACCCTGTCCCTCTCTCTCCCTCCCTCTCCTAAAGGTAAGACAATATACTAACCAACCCTGTCCCTCTCTCTCCCTCCCTCCCTCTCCTAAAGGTAAGAGAATATAGTAACCAACCCTGTACCTCTCTCTCCCTCCCTCCCTCCCTCCCTCTCCTAAAGGTAAGACAATATACTAACCAACCCTGTACCTCTCTCTGCCTCTCTCCCTCCCTCTCCTAAAGGTAAGACAATATACTAACCAACCCTGTCTCTCTCCCTCCATCTCCTAAAGGTAAGACAATATACTAACCAACCCTGTCCCTCTCTCTCTCTCCTTCCCTCCCTCCCTACCTCCCTCTCCTAAAGGTAAGACAATATACTAACCAACCCTGTCTCCCTCCCTCCATCTCCTAAAGGTAAGACAATATACTAACCAACCCTGTCCCTCTCTCTCCCTCCCTCCCTCCCTCTCCTAAAGGTAAGACAATATACTAACCCTCCCTCCCTCCCTCCCTCCCTCCCTCCCTCCCTCCCTCCCTCCCTCCCTCCCCTAAAGGTAAGACAATATACTAACCAACCCTGTCCCCCACATTCTCCCTCCCTCCCTCTCCTAAAGGTAAGACAATATACTAACCAACCCTGTCCCTCTCTCTCTCTCCCTCCCTCCCTCCCTACCTCCCTCTCCTAAAGGTAAGACAATATACTAACCAACCCTGTCTCCCTCCCTCCATCTCCTAAAGGTAAGACAATATACTAACCAACCCTGTCCCTCTCTCTCCCTCCCTCCCTCCCTCTCCTAAAGGTAAGACAATATACTAACCAACCCTCCCTCCCTCCCTCCCTCTCCTAAAGGTAAGACAATATACTAACCAACCCTGTCCCCCACACTCTCCCTCCCTCCCTCTCATAAAGGTAGGACAATATACTAACCAACCCTGTCACTCTCTCTCCCTCCCTCTCCTAAAGGTAAGACAATCTACTAACCAACCCTGTCCCCCTCTCTCCCTCCCTCCCTCTCCTAAAGGTAAGACAATATACTAACCAACCCTGTCCCTCTCTCTCCCTCTCCTAAAGGTAAGACAATATACTAACCAATCCTGTCCCTCTCTCTCCCTCTCCTAAAGGTAAGACAATATACTAACCAACCCTGTCCCTCTCCCTCCATCTCCTAAAGGTAAGACAATATACTAACCAACCCTGTCCCTCTCTCTCCCTCCATCTCCTAAAGGTAAGACAATGAACATACCAACCCTGTCTCTCTCTCTCACCCACCCCTCCCTCTCATAAAAGTGCTTGTTTCAACAGAATGGTAATTCCCTGTAAGTCAACCTGTGTGTGCTGAATGGCTAAACAGCCGCAGTGTGATCACACACACACACACACACACACACACACACACACACACACACACACACACACACACACACACACACACACACACACACACACACACACACACACACACACACACACACACACACACACACACACACACACACACACACACACAGCCAGAGAGATGTTGATGTTTTGAGGCACATTGATCCACTAGACTAGACCAAACACCTGGGTGGCTAGAACATCCAGCTAGAAGGTCCATGTCTCAGAAACAATATGTCAGCGTGACGTCAAAGTCATTCCAATGTTCTGTGATAATGATCATTGATCCACTACAACTGGCTCCAATGTCTACGTAACCTTAAAAAGAAATGCCGATAAAATGTTGTCAGTCTGTTTTAATTCATCGTGATGCGCATGTAGGCAGATGTCTGGAAATAATATTTTAACAACGCTTCTACAACGTTAGGGCAATGTTAGAGTGCAGTTGTTGGGCAGATTCCCGGCTGGTGGACTGACAGTATATCTGGGAGACAGCTGGAGAGGAGGTCTCCAAGTTCACATCATCCATTTATTTCACAACATCTTTGATCCATCCTCTCTCTCTCTCTCTCCATCCCGCTCTCTCTTTATCTCAATCCATCCTCTCTCTCTCTCCATCCCGCTCTCTCTTTATCTCAATCCATCCTCTCTCTCTCTCTCCATCCCGCTCTCTCTTTATCTCAATCCATCCCTCTCCCTCCCTATCTATCTCTCCTGCAGTGGCAGAAAACCAAAAACAGCAGCAGAGTGAGGGAGGAAAGGCGGGAGAGAGAAAGAGAGGAGTAATGGGGGAAGAGAGAGAAAGAGAGAGAGACAGAGAGAGAGATGGAGGGGAGAGAGAAAGAGAGGAGTAATGGGGGAAGAGAGAGAAATAGAGAGAGAGAGAGAGAGAGAGAGATGGAGGGGAGAGAGAAAGAGAGGAGTAATGGGGGAAGAGAGAGAAATAGAGAGAGACAGAGATAGAGAGATGGAGGGGAGAGAGAAAGACAACCACACACACACAAACACAGATGTGAGGTTTATCAGAGGTTCCAGTGACATGTCCAGGTCTATGGGATGGGACCTGGCTCTAGAGCTGTCTCTGAGCAGATGGTGTGTGTGTGTGACTCTGTGTATATGTGTCTGCCACTCTCTCTCTGTGTGTGTGTGTGTCTGCCACTCTATGTGTGTGTGTGTGCCACTCTCTGTGTGTGTGTCTGCCACTCACTGCATGTGTGTCTGCCACTCACTGTGTGTGTGTTTGTGTGTGTGTAACAGGGCACACTATGCCTGACTAAGCATATTGGGTCAAGGTCACACACACAGACACGCCTCACATCACACACACAGACACGCCTCACATCACACACACAGACACGCCTCACATCACACACACAGACACGCCTCACACCACACACACAGACACGCCTCACACCACACACACAGACACGCCTCACACCACACACACAGACACGCCTCACACCACACACACAGACACGCCTCACACCACACACACGCCTCACACCACACACACAGACACGCCTCACACCACACACACAGACACGCCTCACACCACACACACAGACACGCCTCACACCACACACACAGACATATATAACAGGCCCTGAAAGACTACAGAAACGGTTACAACAAAAATGAAAATGAATTAATTCAACCTGATATCTACAGATTACATTTGAACAAACAGTCACACAAAGTTCAACACACCAGCATTGAAATGTGACATTTCAGCAGTATTTCAGGGCCTGTGCCTTGATTACAGATATGCAGTAGCTACTGTAGCTTTGACCACTGGGTGCCACTGTTTCCATACCCTTCCACTTCACACAGAACTCTGTGTGTGTATATATGTGTGTGTGTATGTATATATATCTGTGTGCATATATCTGTGTGCGTGTGTGTGTGTGTGTGTGTGTGTGTATATATATATGTGTGTGTGTATATATATGTGTGTGTGTGTATATATGTGTGTGTGTGTGTGTGTGTGTGTGTGTGTGTGTGTGTATATATATGTATGTGTGAGTGTGTGTGTATATATGTGTGTGTGTGTGTGTGTGTGTGTGTGTGTATATATATGTATGTGTGTGTGTGTGTGTATATATACATGTGTGTGTGTATATATATATATATATATATATATATATATATATATATATATATATATATATATATATATATATATATACAGTGCCTTGCGAAAGTATTCGGCCCCCTTGAACTTTGCGACCTTTTGCCAGGCTTTTCAGGCTTCAAACAAAGATATAAAACTGTATTTTTTTGTGAAGAATCAACAACAAGGGGGACACAATCATGAAGTGGAACGACATTTATTGGATATTTAAAACTTTTTTAACAAATCAAAAACTGAAAAATTGGGCGTGCAAAATTATTCAGCCCCCTTAAGTTAATACTTTGTAGCGCCACCTTTTGCTGCGATTACAGCTGTAAGTCGCTTGGGGTATGTCTCTATCAGTTTTGCACATCGAGAGACTGAAATTTTTTCCCATTCCTCCTTGCAAAACAGCTCGAGCTCAGTGAGGTTGGATGGAGAGCATTTGTGAACAGCAGTTTTCAGTTCTTTCCACAGATTCTCGATTGGATTCAGGTCTGGACTTTGACTTGGCCATTCTAACACCTGGATATGTTTATTTTTGAACCATTCCATTGTAGATTTTGCTTTATGTTTTGGATCATTGTCTTGTTGGAAGACAAATCTCCGTCCCAGTCTCAGGTCTTTTGCAGACTCCATCAGGTTTTCTTCCAGAATGGTCCTGTATTTGGCTCCATCCATCTTCCCATCAATTTTAACCATCTACCCTGTCCCTGCTGAAGAAAAGCAGGCCCAAACCATGATGCTGCCACCACCATGTTTGACAGTGGGGATGGTGTGTTCAGGGTGATGAGCTGTGTTGCTTTTACGCCAAACATAACGTTTTGCATTGTTGCCAAAAAGTTCAATTTTGGTTTCATCTGACCAGAGCACCTTCTTCCACATGTTTGATGTGTCTCCCAGGTGGCTTGAGGCAAACTTTAAATGACACTTTTTATGGATATCTTTAAGAAATGGCTTTCTTCTTGCCACTCTTCCATAAAGGCCAGATTTGTGCAATATACGACTGATTGTTGTCCTATGGACAGAGTCTCCCACCTCAGCTGTAGATCTCTGCAGTTCATCCAGAGTGATCATGGGCCTCTTGGCTGCATCTCTGATCAGTCTTCTCCTTGTATGAGCTGAAAGTTTAGAGGGACGGCCAGGTCTTGGTAGATTTGCAGTGGTCTGATACTCCTTCCATTTCAATATTATCGCTTGCACAGTGCTCATTGGGATGTTTAAAGCTTGGGAAATCTTTTTGTATCCAAATCCGGCTTTAAACTTCTTCACAACAGTATCTCGGACCTGCCTGGTGTGTTCCTTGTTCTTCATGATGCTCTCTGCGCTTTTAACGGACCTCTGAGACAATCACAGTGCAGGTGCATTTATACGGAGACTTGATTACACACAGGTGGATTGTATTTATCATCATTAGTCATTTAGGTCAACATTGGATCATTCAGAGATCCTCACTGAACTTCTGGAGAGAGTTTGCTGCACTGAAAGTAAAGGGGCTGAATAATTTTGCACGCCCAATTTTTTAGTTTTTGATTTGTTAAAAAAGTTTGAAATATCCAATAAATGTCGTTCCACTTCATGATTGTGTCCCACTTGCTGTTGATTCTTCACCTGAAATGTGGCAAAAGGTCGCAAAGTTCAAGGGGGCCGAATACTTTCGCAAGGCACTGTATATATATATATATATATATATGTGTGTGTGTGTGTGTATACAGTATATATATGTGTGTGTGTATATATATATATGTGTGTTTCATTGGGTAGAGCTAGCTACAGTGCTGCTGGTCATTGGGCTTCTCAGTTGTAATTGGGATCGATGGTTATTACTGTGTCCTTTCCAGGGTCAACCACAGGAGCCACTCACAGCACCACGGCCTTCTCCTCTATTCCTCCTCTTCTACCGTTCTTCAACCAATGACTGACTATTCTTTCCTTCTCTTATTCTCCTGGCCTTTTCTTCCCTTTATTCAGTCGTTCTTCTGAGACTGGGCTGAAGGAAGGGTGAACATGTCTTGTGTTCTCTTACTCTCCCTCTTTCTGTCCCTTCTTTCTGGCCTTTTGAAAGAGGTTGTCCTCCCACACTGTCATCAGAGAGAGAGATGTATCAATCCCTACAGCACCCACACTGTCATCAGAGAGAGAGATGTATCAACCCCTACAGCACCCACACTGTCATCAGAGAGAGAGATGTATCAATCCCTACAGCACCCACACTGTCATCAGAGAGATGTATCAATCCCTACAGCACCCACACTGTCATCAGAGAGATGTATCAACCCCTACAGCACCCACACTGTCATCAGAGAGAGAGATGTATCAATCCCTACAGCACCCACACTGTCATCAGAGAGAGAGACATATCAACCCCCTACAGCACCCACACTGTCATCAGAGAGTTTCTGGCCTTTTGAAAGAGGTTGTCCTCCCACACTGTCATCAGAGAGAGAGATGTATCAATCCCTACCGCACCCACACTGTCATCAGAGAGAGAGATGTATCAACCCCTACAGCACCCACACTGTCATCAGAGAGAGAGATGTATCAACCCCCTACAGCACCCACACTGTCATCAGAGAGATGTATCAACCCCTACAGCACCCACACTGTCATCAGAGAGAGAGATGTATCAATCCCTACAGCACCCACACTGTCATCAGAGAGATGTATCAACCCCTACAGCACCCACACTGTCATCAGAGAGAGAGATGTATCAATCCCTACAGCACCCACACTGTCATCAGAGAGAGAGACGTATCAACCCCCTACAGCACCCACACTATCATCAGAGAGAGAGATGTATCAACCCCTACAGCACCCACACTGTCATCAGAGAGAGAGATGTATCAATCCCTACCGCACCCACACTGTCATCAGAGAGAGAGATGTATCAACCCCTACAGCACCCACACTGTCATCAGAGAGAGAGATGTATCAACCCCCTACAGCACCCACACTGTCATCAGAGAGATGTATCAACCCCTACAGCACCCACACTGTCATCAGAGAGAGAGATGTATCAATCCCTACAGCACCCACACTGTCATCAGAGAGATGTATCAACCCCTACAGCACCCACACTGTCATCAGAGAGAGATGTATCAATCCCTACAGCACCCACACTGTCATCAGAGAGAGAGACGTATCAACCCCCTACAGCACCCACACTATCATCAGAGAGAGAGACATATCAACCCCCTACAGCACCCACACTGTCATCAGAGAGAGAGATGTATCAATCCCTACAGCACCCACACTGTCATCAGAGAGAGAGATGTATCAACCCCCTACAGCACCCACACTGTCATCAGAGAGAGAGAGATGTATCAATCCCTACAGCACCCACACTGTCATCAGAGAGAGAGACGTATCAACCCCCTACAGCACCCACACTGTCATCAGAGAGAGAGACGTATCAACCCCCTACAGCACCCACACTGTCATCAGAGAGAGAGATGTATCAACCCCCTACAGCACCCACACTGTCATCAGAGAGAGAGATGTATCAACCCCCTACAGCACCCACACTGTCAGGCTCCGCCGGTCCCCTCTATACTACTATCCTGCCATCAGACAACAGCACCGCTATGGAGCTAGGCAAGACCCTAACGAGACAAACTCTGTCAAGCCAGCACAGTTATCACCGGGGTCTTCGACATTTCCAAAACTCTGTCTTGGGGCCTCCCATGGGTGCACGTTTTAGTCCCAGCACTACACAGCTGACTCAAATGATCAACTCTTGATGATGAGTTGGTTAATTGATTCAGCTGTGTAGCACTGAGGCAAAAACCAAAGCCTGCACCGAGGTGGGGCCCCTGGACCGGGTTTGGGAAACCCTGTTGTACACACATTCACAGACAAGACGACATCCGACTGACATACATTGTAGAGAAGGACATCGCATGGAGATTGGCAAAGCTAGTGAACATCTAACGTCATCAGATTGGGTTTTGGGGGGATTGAGGTAGCCTAGACTTTGATTAGGTGTCTTAAGCCTTTTGGTTTACAGTCCAACGAGTCCATAAAATGACCTTGTATTGTTTTATGTTTGGTCAAAATATATTGATATATTGAAGTCTCCAGAAAAATACCTGAAAGGACATGTCAAGGTCCCTTATAATGCCTCTGGTAGAAGAGCACTGATAACATCACAGGGGTGAACTGGTAAATAAAAGGCTGGGCTAACAGTGTTCAATATATAAGCTGACAATGCTAATTTACCGTATTGGTACATAAACGCTTTCCACCACATCAGAAAGGTGTGCAAAGGGTGTTCATCACACACTATATTCCTGTTAATATGTCAAAGCACCAGTCACATGTCAGTGGTGTTGGAGGACACTGGTGGACATTTGGTGAGGGATTTATTGACCTAAAGTGCATTCAGAAAGTATTCAGACCCCTTGACTTTTTCCACATTTTATTACGTTACAGCCTTATTCTAAAATGATTATATTACTTTTTCCCCTCATCAATCTACACACAATACCCCATAATGACAAAGCGAAAACAGGTTTTAAGACATGTTGTCAAATAAATAAAATAAAACGTATTTACATAAGTATTCAGACCCTTTGTTATGAGACTCAGAATTGAGCCACCTGTGGTAAATACAATTGATTGGACATGATTTGCAAAAGCACACCCCTGTCTATATAAGGTCCCACAGTTGACAGTGCATGTCAGAGCAAAGACCAAACCATGAGGTCAAAGGAATTGTCCGTAGAGCACCGAGACAGGATTGTGTCGAGGCACAGATCTGGGGAAGGGTACCAAAACATTTCTGCATTATTGAAGGTCCCCAAGAACACAGTGGCCTCCATCATTCTTAAATGGGAGAAGTTTGAAACCACCAAAACTCTTCCAAGAGCTGGTCGCCCAGCCAAACCGATCAATAGGGGGTGAAAGGCCTTGGTCAGGGACCTGACCAAGAACCCGATGGTCACTCTGACAGAGCTCCAGAGTTCCTCTGTGGAGATGGGAGAACCTTCCAGAAGGACAACCATCTCTGCAGCACTCCACCAATCAGACCTTTATTTTAGAGTGGCTAGATGGAAGCCACTCCTCAGTAAAAGGCACATGACAGCCCGCTTGGAGTTCGCCAAAAGGAACCTAAAGACTCTCAGACCATGAGAAACAAGATTCTCTGGTCTGATGAAACCAATATTGAACTCTTTGGCCTGAAAGCCAAGTGTCACATCTGGTGGAAACATGGCACCATCCCTACAGTGAAGCATGGTGGGGATGTTTTTCAGCGGCAGGGACTGGGAGACTAGTCAGGATCGAGGGAAAGATGAATGAAGCAAATTACAAGAGATCCTTGATGAAAACCTGACAGAGCTTGAGAGGATCTGCAGAGAAGAATGGGAGAAACTCCCCAAATACAGGTGTGCCAAGCTTGTAGCGTCATACCCAAGAATAATTGCTGCCAAAGATGCTTCAACAAAGTACTGAGTAAAGGGTCTGAATACTTCTGTAAATGAGATTTTTTATTTTTTATAAACTGGCAAAAATGACTAAAACTGTTTTTGGTTTGTCATTATGGGATACAGTATTGTGAGTAGATTGATGAGGATAAAACAATGTTTTTATTGATTTGAGAATAAGGTCGCAACGTAAAATAACGTTGAAAAAGTCAAGGGGTCTGAATAGTTTCTGAATGCACTGTACCCCCTCCCATCTGGTCCTCTCACTCACTCACGGGGTGTAGATTGGTGCAGTTCTGTATGCTGGTTGAACATGCATAACAGAGGGGGAGAAAGGGAGCGAGAAAGAAGGACTGCAGAAGAGAGGTACAGCGAGAGAGAGGGACAGAGGGCAGGAAGACAACGATTACACATTGATCCGTCCAAATAAAGCTGTCCTGTGTCCTTCTGAGACACAGCCTCCCACTGAATAACTTAGATTATCTCTCTCTCTCTACTTTGATTTGCCCTCCTCTTCTCTCATCCTCTTTGCTATTTCTAGCCCTTTGTCTCCCCTCTCTATCCTTCCGTCCTGTTTATCCATCTCTTACCCTGTCTTTCTTGTCCCCTTCCCGTGTGTATGTCTCACCTAGCGAAGTCCAGGTCGGCCTCTCTAGACATGGTGATGTTGGTGAGGTTCTGCTGCAGGACAAAGATGTTCCTACACATCTTCTTGATGCCAGACTCACTGATCCTCTTAAAGTACTGGGCTCCATTGATCAGAATACAGGAGATCAGGTGGCCAAGACCTACAGACAGACAGACAGAGAGAGAGAAAGAGAGAGAGACAGAGAGCTCAAGAAGAGAAGGGAGACAGACAGACAGACAGACAGACAGACAGACAGACAGACAGACACAGACAAACAGAGAGGAGAGAGGAGAGAATAGAAGACAGAGAGCACAAAAGAGAGAAGAGAAGAGAGACGAGAGGAGAGAAGAAAGAGATGAGAGAAGATAAAAGAGAGAGGAGAGACGAGAGGAGAGAAGAGAGAGATGAGAGAAGAGCGAGAGAGGACAGACGAGAGGAGAGGAGAGAAGAGAGAGATGAGAGAAGGGAAGAGAGAGAGAGAGACGAGAGGATAGAAGAGAAAGCGCAAGATAACGTGAAGAGAGAGAAAACACATACCAGTCACATACTGCAGAATACATCCCAGTAGTCAACACTTTTATTGATCACCGCAGTGGACATTTGCACCCCAAAAAGACACATGGACTATACAGGCACACATTGACCTGAGCACAGTCAGGTGAAACAAGTACATTAAGCCAATAGAATCAATATAATGACATTCTCAACACATGACATTATCATGGACGACCCACAACAACAGACTTACCTTCAAAGATGTACTGGAACTTGTGCTGCTGCAGCGCGGCGCCCATCACCTCCTCGATGGCGCTGATGTCCTTGTTGAGTTTGACCACCAAGGGGTCGTAGTCCATGCTCTCCACGTTGGCCACTATGGCATAGTTCCCCTGCTTGGCCAGGGGAATCAGGTAGTGGAAACAATGCACTCTGAGAGGAGAAGAGAGACAGATGAGGAGAGATAGATGAGGGCAAGAGAGAGGAGAAACAGATGAGGAGAGAGGAGAGATAGATGAGGAGAGAGGAGAGATAGATGAGGGGAAGAGAGAGGAGAAACAGATGAGCAGAGAGGATAGATAGATGAGGGGAAGAAAGAGGAGAAATAGATGAGCAGAGAGGAGAGACAGATGAGGGGAAGAGAGAGGAGAAACAGATGAGAGCAGAGAGGATAGATAGATGAGGGGAAGAGAGGAGAAACAGATGAGGAGAGGATAGACAGATGAGGGGAAGAGAGAGGATAGACAGATGAGGGGAGCAGAGAAGATAGATAGATGAGGAGAAGAGAGAAGAAACAGATGAGGAGAGGATAGACAGATGGGGGAGGAGAGAGAGATGAGGGGAGAGGAGAGACAGATGAGGAGAGAGAGAGGAGAGACAGAGGGGGGGAGAAAGAGGAGACAGATCAGGGGAGGAGAGAGGATAGACAGATGAGGGGAGGAGAGAAGAGAGACAGATGAGGAGAGAGGAGAGACAGAGGAGGGGAGGAGAAAGATGAGACAGATCAGGGTAGGAGAGAGGATAGACAGATGAGGGGAGGAGAGATAGAGGAGGGGAGGAGAGAGGATAGATAGATGAGGGGAGGATAGAGGATAGATAGATGAGGGGAGGAGAGAGGAGAAGAGGAGAGACATGAGGGGAGGAGAGAGGAGAGACATGAGGGGAGGAGAGAGGAGAGACATGAGGGGAGGAGAGAGGAGAGACAGATGAGGAGAGAGGAGAGACGGATGAAAAGAGGAGAGAGACAATATTGTTGATGTGTGTTTAGTCCAACCAAACCCTACAGGTAGATGAAGTCATGATGGTGATGGAATCAGCTTAGTGTTACTTATCGCAGGCATTTTGCTGATATCATTCATGATGATAAGTAGCCTATTCTAGACCAATGAGAAGTTTGAAATGAAATAACTTTGCTAATATGGGTGATTGTTAAATGGGACAATTGATGTCCCATTAACTAGTATATAAAGGATTGATGTCCCATTAACTAGTATATAAAGGATTGATGTCCCATTAACTAGTATATAAAGGAGAATGAAAACGCGGTGGTGGAAATGTATTGCTCAGCTCTACTGGGATGTTTGACTGAATTCATCCACCATGTAACTATCAGGACAGATTGTGATATGTAGATATCAGTCTACTGTAACTTAATCAAATGTCTCCCCTCCACCTCTGTCTTTCAACACATTTGTCCAAGTGTGACGTTCTAATCCAAGAGCCACCATGCGGGTGCTTAGTTTCCCTAAACACCTGACTGATACATGATCTCTGGCTGCTCACACCTTCCTCAGAACCCCCAAAGACCACCTTCATCAGAACCCCCAAAAACCATCTTCATCAGAACCCCCAAAAACCATCTTCATCAGAACCCCCAAAAACCATCTTCGGCCCCGGTGGCTATTAAAAACATGAGTGGAGACATAAAAACCAACACCCTCTCGCTCTCTCTCTTTTTCTCCTTCTCTCTCCCTTTCTTTCCCACCCCCCTCTCACACTCCTTCCCTCTCTGCATCTCTCTCTTTCTTCCTCTTCCTGATGGCATCATTTGCCACCGTTACTGTCGGGGGAAATGTGGTTGATGGGTAAAAGTCAATAAGGCGTGGAGTAGTAGAGAGCAGTGCAGAGCTCAGGGAGGGTTTCTCGCCCACTCTCTTTTTTCAGGGCGATCATAAACATTACTGCAGAAGAGAAACAATATCTCAGAGCCATGATGAGGGATGGAGGGATAAAGAGAGGAAGGAGGTGATGGAGGGATAAAGAGAGGAAGGAGGTGATGGAGGGATAAAGAGAAGGAGGTGATGGAGGGATAAAGAGAGGAAGGAGGAGATGGAGGGATAAAGAGAGGAAGGAGGTGATGGAGGGATAAAGAGAGGAAGGAGGTGATGGAGGGATAAAGAGAAGGAGGTGATGGAGGGATAAAGAGAGGAAGGAGGTGATGGAGGGATAAAGAGAGGAAGGAGGTGGTGGAGGGATAAAGAGAGGAAGGAGGTGATGGAGGGATAAAGAGAGGAAGGAGGAGATGGAGGGATAAAGAGAGGAAGGAGGTGATGGAGGGATAAAGAGAGGAAGGAGGTGATGGAGGGATAAAGAGAGGAAGGAGGTGATGAGGGATAAAGAGAGGAAGGAGGTGATGGAGGGATAAAGAGAGGAAGGAGGTGATGAGGGATAAAGAGAGGAAGGAGGTGATGGAGGGATAAAGAGAGGAAGGAGGAGATGGAGGGATAAAGAGAGGAAGGAGGAGATGGAGGGATAAAGAGAGGAAGGAGGAGATGGAGGGATAAAGAGAAGGAGGAGATGGAGGGATAAAGAGAAGGAGGAGATGGAGGGATAAAGAGAGGAAGGAGGAGATGGAGGGATAAAGAGAAGGAGGAGATGGAGGAATAAAGAGAGGAAGGAGGTGATGGAGGGATAAAGAGAGGAAGGAGGTGATGGAGGGATAAAGAGAGGAAGGAGGTGATGAGGGATAAAGAGAGGAAGGAGGTGATGGAGGGATAAAGAGAGGAAGGAGGAGATGGAGGGATAAAGAGAGGAAGGAGGAGATGGAGGGATAAAGAGAGGAAGGAGGAGATGGAGGGATAAAGAGAGGAAGGAGGAGATGGAGGGATAAAGAGAGGAAGGAGGAGATGGAGGGATAAAGAGAAGGAGGAGATGGAGGGATAAAGAGAAGGAGGAGATGGAGGGATAAAGAGAGGAAGGAGGGGATGGAGGGATAAAGAGAGGAAGGAGGTGATGGAGGGATAAAGAGAGGAAGGAGGAGATGGAGGGATAAAGAGAGGAAGGAGGTGATGGAGGGATAAAGAGAGGAAGGAGGTGATGGAGGGATAAAGAGAGGAAGGAGGAGATGGAGGGATAAAGAGAGGAAGGAGGAGATGGAGGGATAAAGAGAGGAAGGAGGAGATGAAGGGATAAAGAGAGGAAGGAGGAGATGGAGGGATAAAGAGAGGAAGGAGGAGATGGAGGGATAAAGAGAGGAAGGAGGAGATGGAGGGATAAAGAGAGGAAGGAGGAGATGGAGGGATAAAGAGAGGAAGGAGGAGATGGAGGGATAAAGAGAGGAAGGAGGAGATGAAGGGATAAAGAGAGGAAGGAGGAGATGGAGGGATAAAGAGAGGAAGGAGGAGATGGAGGGATAAAAAGAGGAAGGAGGAGATGGAGGGATAAAGAGAGGAAGGAGGAGATGGAGGGATAAAGAGAGGAAGGAGGAGATGGAGGGATAAAAAGAGGAAGGAGGAGATGGAGGGATAAAGAGAGGAAGGAGGTGATGG
This sequence comes from Oncorhynchus clarkii lewisi, assembly GCF_045791955.1. Lineage (NCBI taxonomy): Eukaryota > Metazoa > Chordata > Actinopteri > Salmoniformes > Salmonidae > Oncorhynchus > Oncorhynchus clarkii. The sequence goes on from NW_027261072.1 coordinate 20,692, forward strand.
AGGGATAAAGAGAGGAAGGAGGAGATGGAGGGATAAAGAGAGGAAGGAGGAGATGGAGGGATAAAGAGAGGAAGGAGGAGATGGAGGGATAAAGAGAGGAAGGAGGAGATGGAGGGATAAAGAGAGGAAGGAGGAGATGGAGGGATAAAGAGAGGAAGGAGGAGATGGAGGGATAAAGAGAGGAAGGAGGTGATGAGGGATAAAGAGAGGAAGGAGGAGATGGAAGGATAAAGAGAGGAAGGAGGAGATGGAGGGATAAAGAGAGGAAGGAGGTGATGGAGGGATAAAGAGAGGAAGGAGGTGATGGAGGGATAAAGAGAGGAAGGAGGAGATGGAGGGATAAAGAGAGGAAGGAGGAGATGGAGGGATAAAGAGAGGAAGGAGGTGATGGAGGGATAAAGAGAGGAAGGAGGTGATGGAGGGATAAAGAGAGGAAGGATATGGAGGGATAAAGAGAGGAAGGAGGTGATGGAGGGATAAAGAGAGGAAGGAGGAGATGGAGGGATAAAGAGAGGAAGGATATGGAGGGATAAAGAGAGGAAGGAGGTGATGGAGGGATAAAGAGAGGAAGGAGGAGATGGAGGGATAAAGAGAGGAAGGAGGAGATGGAGGGATAAAGAGAGGAAGGAGGTGATGGAGGGATAAAGAGAGGAAGAAGGAGATGGGGGCTGTTGATGGAGAGAGAGTTGGTTGTTTTCTGGGTCTGGTTGGAGAGGAAGGAGGAGATGGAGGGATAAAGAGAGGAAGGAGGAGATGGAGGGATAAAGAGAAGGAGGAGATGGAGGGATAAAGAGAAGGAGGAGATGGAGGGATAAAGAGAGGAAGGAGGAGATGGAGGGATAAAGAGAGGAAGGAGGTGATGGAGGGATAAAGAGAGGAAGGAGGAGATGGAGGGATAAAGAGAGGAAGGAGGAGATGGAGGGATAAAGAGAGGAAGGAGGTGATGGAGTGATAAAGAGAGGAAGGAGGAGATGGGGGCTGTTGATAGTGAGAGAGTTGGTTGTTTTCTGTGTCTGGTTGGAGAGGAAGGAGGAGATGGAGGGATAAAGAGAGGAAGGAGGAGATGGAGGGATAAAGAGAGGAAGGAGGTGATGGAGGGATAAAGAGAGGAAGGAGGTGATGAGGGATAAAGAGAGGAAGGAGGAGATGGAGGGATAAAGAGAGGAAGGAGGTGATGGAGGGATAAAGAGAGGAAGGAGGTGATGGAGTGATAAAGAGAGGAAGGAGGAGATGGAGGGATAAAGAGAGGAAGGAGGAGATGGAGGGATAAAGAGAAGGAGGAGATGGAGGGATAAAGAGAGGAAGGAGGAGATGGAGGGATAAAGAGAGGAAGGAGGTGATGGAGTGATAAAGAGAGGAAGGAGGAGATGGGGGCTGTTGATGGAGAGAGAGGTGGTTGTTTTCTGGGTCTGGTTGGAGAGGAAGGAGGAGATGGGGGCTGTTGATGGAGAGAGAGGTGGTTGTTTTCTGGGTCTGGTTGGAGAGGAAGGAGGAGATGGAGGGATAAAGAGAGGAAGGAGGAGATGGGGGCTGTTGATGGAGAGAGAGTTGGTTGTTTTCTGGGTCTGGTTGGAGAGGAAGGAGGAGATGGGGGCTGTTGATGAAGAGAGAGGTGGTTGTTTTCTGGGTCTGGTTGGAGAGGAAGGAGGAGATGGGGGCTGTTGATGGAGAGAGAGGTGGTTGATTTCTGGGTCTGGTTGGAGGATCACTTGTTTTAGACGTTAATGGGTGAACTCACTGGATCTGCAGGGAGACATTGGTCTGAATGTATTATTAGATTGTCTTGCACTTGTTTAACCCCCTCCAGTTGACTGACACACCGGTGCACCAATCTAAGTCATCTCAGTTTTATTTTTTATCCCATCACAATCCATCAGTTTAAGCTAGAGATATCTGTTTTATTTTATTGGATGAGTCTCAATCCACCACCATTGTCACACTTCCTCATCTGCAGTGAAAGGTGGCAGAGCTAGAGTGGTGTTAGTCAGACCATGAGACATCCCAAACACGATGGTGGTCTCCACAAGTGTCAGGGGACTCGTCTGAAGTCGGGACCGTCCATTTGCCAACTTCTGTTTGTAGTGTCTGAACATTTTGGGCTACACACAAACTAGTCTGAAGGAAACAGATGTTGTGCCTACCCCATAAAAAGGGTTAAATATGTATTTAAAAAAATTATATATATTTCCTGAGCTTCCTTATATCTCCTAGATATAGGACAGACACTTCATGTGGGGTATGGTACTAAAGCCTAAATTCAATATGTTATCTAATAATAATCATATACATATATAATTAAAAACGATAGTCCTGCCACTTGGTGAGCTATAAAGTTGAAGGATGGGGCTGAACGAATGTAACCGCTCTCAAATTCATAGGTGGAACTATTCAAGGTCTGACAGTCAACATGGTAGTCTGACAGAACATCAGCCTGCTAACTCAGTCTGTCCCCACTCAGGACCAGGACTGAAGAACACTGTGAAACCATTGAGAGGAAGATTCTAGAAATCACGGTTGTGTTCGCTAGGGACTAAATAAAAGAAAACAGAGTGTAGCGGGCGGTAGTATGATCTGTACTTGACCAATAGGGAAAGGTCATTGTGAACATGACCAATAGGAAAAGGTCATTGTGAACATGACCAATAGGGAAAGGTCATTGTGAACATGACCAATAGGAAAAGGTCATTGTGAACATGACCAATAGGAAAAGGTCATTGTGAACATGACCAATAGGGAAAGGTCATTGTGAACATGACCAATAGGAAAAGGTCATTGTGAACATGACCAATAGGAAAAGGTCATTGTGAACATGACCAATAGGGAAAGGTCATTGTGAACATGACCAATAGGAAAAGGTCATTGTGAACATGACCAATAGGAAAAGGTCATTGTGAACATGACCAATAGGAAAAGGTCATTGTGAACATGACCAATAGGAAAAGGTCATTGTGAACATGACCAATAGGGAAAGGTCATTGTGAACATGACCAATAGGAAAAGGTCATTGTGAACATGACCAATAGGAAAAGGTCATTGTGAACATGACCAATAGGGAAAGGTCATTGTGAACATGACCAATAGGAAAAGGTCATTGTGAACATGACCAATAGGAAAAGGTCATTGTGAACATGACCAATAGGAAAAGGTCATTGTGAACATGACCAATAGGAAAAGGTCATTGTGAACATGACCAATAGGAAAAGGTCATTATGAACATGACCAATAGGAAAAGGTCATTGTGAACATGACCAATAGGAAAAGGTCATTGTGAACATGACCAATAGGAAAAGGTCATTGTGAACATGACCAATAGGAAAAGGTCATTATGAACATGACCAATGGGAAAAGGTCATTGTGAACATGACCAATAGGAAAAGGTCATTGTGAACATGACCAATAGGAAAAGGTCATTGTGAACATGACCAATAGGAAAAGGTCATTGTGAACATGACCAATAGGAAAAGGTCATTGTGAACATGACCAATAGGAAAAGGTCATTGTGAACATGACCAATAGGGAAAGGTCATTGTGAACATGACCAATAGGAAAAGGTCATTGTGAACATGACCAATAGGAAAAGGTCATTGTGAACATGACCAATAGGGAAAGGTCATTGTGAACATGACCAATAGGAAAAGGTCATTGTGAACATGACCAATAGGAAAAGGTCATTGTGAACATGACCAATAGGAAAAGGTCATTGTGAACATGACCAATAGGAAAAGGTCATTGTGAACATGACCAATAGGAAAAGGTCATTGTGAACATGACCAATAGGAAAAGGTCATTATGAACATGACCAATAGGAAAAGGTCATTGTGAACATGACCAATAGGAAAAGGTCATTGTGAACATGACCAATAGGAAAAGGTCATTGTGAACATGACCAATAGGAAAAGGTCATTATGAACATGACCAATGGGAAAAGGTCATTGTGAACATGACCAATAGGAAAAGGTCATTGTGAACATGACCAATAGGAAAAGGTCATTGTGAACATGACCAATAGGAAAAGGTCATTGTGAACATGACCAATAGGAAAAGGTCATTATGAACATGACCCATAGGAAAAGGTCATTGTGAACATGACCAATAGGAAAAGGTCATTATGAACATGACCAATAGGAAAAGGTCATTATGAACATGACCAATAGGAAAAGGTCATTATGAACATGACCAATAGGAAAAGGTCATTATGAACATGACCCAGGCTGGGTGTTTATCCTGGAGAGTCCATGTCCGTACGTACCTGACCTCCAGGTGGAGGACCAGCAGACAGCGGTCAGCGATGTCCTGGAAGGCCCTGGACAGGTCAGTCAGAGTCTGGAGGATCTGGTCCCTGCTGCGGACGCTCTCATTGGTCACCTGGGGGTCCGAGCCTGGAGATCCACCTGAACACACACACACACACACACACACACACACACACACACACACACGTCACATTATAGCTAAATATAAAAAATACCACAGCAGTGTTTCCCACACCTCTCTTCGAGTACCCAGGACCATTCCACACCTCATCTTGAGAACCCAGGACCATTCCACACCTCATCTTGAGAACCCAGGACCATTCCACACCTCATCTTGAGAACCCAGGACCATTCCACACCTCATCTTGAGAACCCAGGACCATTCCACACCTCATCTTGAGAACCCAGGACCATTCCACACCTCATCTTGAGAACCCAGGACCATTCCACACCTCATCTTGAGAACCCAGGACCATTCCACACCTCATCTTGAGAACCAAGGACCATTCCACACCTCATCTTGAGAACCCAGGACCATTCCACACCTCATCTTGAGAACCCAGGACCATTCCACACCTCATCTTGAGAACCCAGGACCATTCCACACCTCATCTTGAGAACCCAGGACCATTCCACACCTCATCTTGAGAACCCAGGACCATTCCACACCTCATCTTGAGAACCCAGGACCATTCCACACCTCATCTTGAGAACCAAGGACCATTCCACACCTCATCTTGAGAACCCAGGACCATTCCACACCTCATCTTGAGAACCCAGGACCATTCCACACCTCATCTTGAGAACCCAGGACCATTCCACACCTCATCTTGAGAACCCAGGACCATTTCACACCTCATCTTGAGAACCCAGGACCATTCCACACCTCATCTTGAGAACCCAGGACCATTCCACACCTCATCTTGAGAACCCAGGACATTCCACACCTCTCCCCGAGAACCCAGGACCATTTCACACCTCTTCTCGAGAACCCAGGACCATTCCACACCTCTAGGACGAAAGAGAACTAAAGAGAACCAGGGAGAACTAGGACGAAGGAGAACTAAAGAGAACTAGGGAGAACTAGGACGAAAGAGAACTAAAGAGAACCAGGGTGACTAAGACGAAAGAGAACTAAAGAGAACCAGGGAGAACTAGGACGAAGGAGAACTAAAGAGAACCAGAGAGAACTAGGACGAAGGAGAACTAAAGAGAACCAGGGAGAACTAAGACGAAAGAGAACCAAAGGGAACCAGGGAGAACTAGGACGAGGGAGAACTAAAGAGAACCAGGAAGAACTAAGACGAAAGAGAACCAGGGAGAACTAGGACGAAGGAGAACTAAAGAGAACCAGGGAGAACTAAGACGAAAGAGAATTAAAGAGAACCAGGGAGAACTAGGACGAAGGAGAACTAAAGAGAACCAGGAAGAACTAAGATGAAAGAGAACTAAAGAGAACCAGGGAGAACTACGACGAAGGAGAACCAAAGAGAACCAGACACAATGAGTTGATGTAATCCAGAACTAACACACTTAATTCAACTAATGAAGGGATTGATCAGTTGAATCAGGTGAGATTGGACTGGAATACATCAAATAGGAGGAACAGCAGTGAAAACTCAAGGAGAGGTTTGGAACACTGTGCTACACATCTGAAGACCTTCTACAGTCCTTCAGAAAGTCCCTTCAGTCCTTCAATCCATGTGCTGAGACACCAAGTCTGTGTCTGCATTGTGATCCATACAAAGGAGCTGTGTGTGTGTGTGTGTGTGTGCGTGTGTGTGTGTGTGTGTGTGTGTGTGTGTGTGTGTGTGTGTGTGTGTGTGTGTGTGTGTGTGTGTGTGTGTGTGTGTGTGTGTGTGTATAAAGAGCATTCAGACCACCAGGTGTAAATCAATGGCTATGAATTAGAGGGGAGTGGAAGGAGAGAGAAATTGGCCCTGTCACTCATATGTGAGTCTATTTGGGCAATGAGGCGGTGGGGACTGTGGTGTGTGTTGGGAGAGAGACTGCTGAGTGGAAGAGGGGTGGTGAGGGCTAGCGATCGATTGGCTCTAGTCAGGTCCAGCTCCCCAGTTACTCCCTCAGCCCTTGTGAAGGTCGTACGGACGAGAGCACGTACGCAGGCAGGACGGCAAGCCCACTCAAAGACCCAAACACACACTGACAGAGTGAGGAAGGAAGTAGTTGAAACTGCAGCTGAGCAACGCAGGCCAATATCCCATGTTGACAGGAGATATTTCCTACAGATTCAAGACTATACAAGTTTTAAACTCTGATTTGATTCTTAAAAAACTAGAAACAGGAACTAAATACTCTAAATCATAGAAATACTCAAAGCTCTGTATCTACGTTATGCACATTCTGACAAAGTCACATGTTGACTTATTTAGGAGTCACATCACATGAGATGTCCCCAGTACCCTGCCTCGTCTCCATGTCCCCAGTACCCTGCCTCGTCTCCATGTCTCCAGTACCCTGCCTCGTCCCCATTAACTCAGTATCTTGCCTCATCTCATGTCCTTGGTACCCTGCCTCGTCTCCATGTTCCCAGTACCCTGCCTCGTCTCCATGTCTCCAGTACCCTGCCTCGTCCCCATTAACTCAGTATCTTGCCTCATCTCATGTCCTTGGTACCCTGCCTCGTCTCCATGTTCCCAGTACCCTGCCTCGTCTCCATATCCCCAGTACCCTGCCTCGTCTCCATGTCCCCAGTACCCTGCCTCGTCTCCATGTCCCCAGTACCCTGCCTCGTCTCCATGTTCCCAGTACCATGCCTCGTCTCCATGTTCCCAGTACCCTGCCTCGTCTCCATGTCCCCAGTACCCTGCCTCGTCTCCATGTCCCCAGTACCCTGCCTCGTCTCCATGTCCCCAGTACCCTGCCTCATCTCCATGTCCCCAGTATCCTGCCTTGTCCCCATTAAAGCCAAACTAAGTGGCTGAAGATAAGCTGAGACCCCATTGGCTTAGACAAACACAGGGAGGCTGAGTGACACAGTCCTCCAATCAACTGAGCAAACACTGCTCACAAGCAGTGTGTGTGTGTGTGTGTGTGTGTGTGTGTGTGTGTGAGAGAGAGAGAAAGAGAGATGGACATGGAGATTGCTCTTTCTATTAAGACAGGGGTGTGTGGGCACCAGCTGTGTGTGTGTGTGTGTGTGTGTGTGTGTGTGTGTGTGGAGGTTATTGAGAGAGATAAAGGTGCTGGATGGACACTGAGGACAATGCTTGGAGGAGAAGAGACTAATATAGAAATGCTAATGAAAAGTAACTGCTATGTGCAAAGCTCTGGAGCGCTGACTGCAGGGCAGGAATGAACAGGGGGCTGCACAGCCAAAACAACAGATTTCTCTACCTATGAGAGAGATGAATTTGAACTCTTAAAAAAAGCATCTGATGGTCTGCATCATTGTAGGTGAAGACTCATTGAACAGGTAGTCCAGTGTAAACACCGAGCAAGGCAGCCTTTCATTCTCTTCAAAAAGAGGTTATATGTTATACAGGGACTTCAACAGTTTGTGAAGGAAAACAGATCATTCAGAGCTATATACTGTAGATCAGGGGTAACTCCACTCTGACCCTGAGGTCTGGAGCCTGCTGCTTTTCTGTTCTACCTAATAACTAATTGCACACACCTGGTGTCCCAGGTCTAAATCAGTCCCTGGTTACAGGGGACAGTGGAACAATGAGGCAGAACTGTCTTGGAGGTCCAGAGGTGAGTTTGAGGGCTGTGTAGCAACAGTGCTTTGATCCAACTCTAACTAAGATCCAGTTCAATAACGTAAACATATCCAACACATTAACATGATCTTGATGATAATAACACAACCGACTCACCCCAACAACACGTGCTAATGGAAACTGCAAATAGACCAGATGTGTTTGTCTGGGGATGAAAGCCAATAGAAATAGGAGAGAAGCACACCTTGATCACACCTAGGTTGAACCAAACTCACCAACAACACCACTTCTGTTCTCTCAGCTTCCTCCCGAGATTAAGGATAAGATCATATAACATAACAAGCTTTTAAAATTCAATATTGGTGCACAATTTAAACCAATAGTATGAAAGTGATGCAAAAGGTACTTGTGGAACGGCTCTGCAATCCTCGTCTTAGATATCAGCCTGCAAAAACAAGACTCTATTTTGGTCCAAGTGTTCAGAAACCTGGAAATACTGCAGTATCATGGTTAGAGATGAGTCTGAATGCTGATCTCCTGACTCAGACAATTAATCATGGAACACACACCATCATTTCCTTTCGTCTTTCCACAAAGAACAAAACAAAAGAACATGGTTGCGTTGCACGAAAGAAAATTCAGTTACTTGACTTTTACAAAAGTAAAGATTAATTGTCTCGAGACGATATAACCCTAAAGCACAAATTCAATCACAATGCACAAGTCTGTTGCATTATGTTCCCTAAATAATTATAATATTGCATTACTGCACTCTTAGAAAAAAGGGTTCCAAAAGGGTATTTTGGCTGTCCCCATAGGATAACCATTTAAAGAACACTTTTGGGTTCCAGGTAGAACTCTCTGTGAAAAGGGTTCTACATGGAAACCAAAAGGGTTCTACCTGGAACCAAAAAGGATTCTTCAAAAGGTTATCCCATGGGGACAGGTGAATAACACTTTACAATTCTAGAGTGTGTTCATGAAGACATTACACAGAAGAAATTCAAAGCAAACAAGCGTGGTGAACTATTTATAAATTGTTCTGGTTTTAAGTGTACCAAGATTTGGCATGGGCCCACAGATCCTCAAAAGGTTCTACAGCTGCACCCTTGAGAGCATCTTGACTGGCTGCATCACCACCTGGTATGACAACTGCTTGACATCCGACCGCAAAGAGCTACAGAGGATAGTGCGTATGGCCCAGTACATCACTGCCATTCTGGACCTCTATACCAGGCGGTGTCAGAGGAAGGCCCTAAAAAATGGTCAAAGACTCCAGCCACCCAAGTCATAGACTGTTCTCTCTGTTACCGCACAACAAGAGATACCAAGTCTGGAACCAACAGGACGCTGAACAGCATCCACCCCAAAAGGCATAAAAATATTTAACCAAATCTGCACTGACCCTTTTGGCACTAACTCTATTGACTCCTCACATACGCTGCTGTTACTGTTTATTATCTTTCCTGTTGCCTAGTCACTTTATCCCTACCTGTGTGTACATGCAGTTGAAGTTGGAAGTTTACATACACTTAGGTTGGAGACATTTAAACTAGGTTTTCAACCACTCCACAAATTTCCTGTTAACAAATTACAGTTTTGACAAGTCGGTTAGGACATCTACTTTGTGCATGACACAAGTAATTTTTCCAACAATTGTTTACAGACAGATTATTTCACTTATAATTCACTGTATCAAAATTCCAGTGGGTCAGAAGTTTACATAAACTAAGTTGACTGTGCCTTTAAACAGCTTGGAAAATTCCAGAAAATGAAGTCATGGCTTTAGAAGCTTCTGATAGGCTAATTGACATAATTTGAGTCAATTGGGGGTGTTCCTGTGGATTTATTTCAAGGCCTACCTTCAAACTCAGTGCCTCTTTAATTGACATCATGGGAAAATCAAAAGAAATCAGACCTCAGAAAAAAAATTGTAGACCTCCACAAATCTGGTTCATCCTTGGGAGCAATTTCCAAATGCCTGAAGATACCACATTCCTCTGTACAAACAATAGTACGCAAGTATAAAAACCATGGGACCATGCAGCGTTCATACCGCTCAGGAAGGAGACGCGTTCTGTCTCCTAGAGATGAACGTACTTTGGTGAGAAAAGTGCAAATCAATCCCAGAACAACAGCAAAGGACCATGTGAAGATGCTGGAGGAAACAGGCACAAAAGTATCTATATCCACAGTAAAACGGGTCCTATATCGACATAACCTGAAAGGCCACTCAGCAAGGAAGAAGCCACTGCTCCAAAACCGGCATAAAAAAGCCAGACTACGGTTTGCAACTGCATATGAGGACAAAGGTCGTACTTTTTGAAAAAATGTCCTCTGGCCATAATGACCATTGTTATGTCTGGAAGAAAAAGGGGGAGCCTTGCAAGCCGAAGAACACCATCCCAACCGTGAAGCACGGGGGTGGCAGCATCTTGTTGTGGGGGTGCTTTGCTGCAGGAGGGACTGGTGCACTTCACAAAATAGATGGCCTCATGAGGTGGAAAATTCTGTGGATATATTGTCAGGAAGTTAAAGCTTGGTCGCAAATGGGTCTTCCAAATGGACAATGACCCCAAGCATACTTCCAAAGTTGTGGCAAAATGGCTTAAGGACAACAAAGTCAAGGTATTGGAGTGGCCATCACAAAGCCCTGACCTCAATCTTACAGAACATTTGTGGGCAGAATTGAAAAAGTGTGTGAGCAAGGAGGCCTACAAACCTGACTCAGTTACACCAGATCTGTCAGGATGAACTTATTGTGGGAAGCTTGTGGAAGGCTACCCGAAATGTTTGACCCAAGTTAAACAATTTAAAGGCAATGCTACCAAATACTAATTGAGCGTATGTAAACTTGGGGATGTGGGAATGTGATGAGCTGAAATAAATCATTATCTCTACTATTATTCTGACATTTCTAATTCTTTCTTTTCTTTCAATTTAAAGTTTTATTAAGTTCTTGTTTTTCAATCAACCAACAAACAGAAAATAATAATAATATAAACAATTTTACAAATAAAATAAAAATAGAATGAATAATTATTTAAAAATATATATATTCTTATTAGTTATTTCCAGCCTTAGCTGAGATGACGAGCAAATAATTAGTTTTTAGTTTTTACAGGACCTTACACAATGTGTATCTGCTCATTTCCCTAATCACCCCATTCACTCTGTCCAGTTTGAAATATAGTTGAGTAGTGGAGACCAGAGTCTATCAAACTTGGGCTGTCTCTTGTGGAGTTCATAAGTGAGCTTTTCAAGAGGGAGAAAGTCAACAATCTGGTCAATCCACATTTTAAATGTAGGAGAGGTATTAGAGGCCCACAATAGAAGAATACATTTCTTAGCAAAGTATGTAATAGTCATTAGCACATTTTCTCTGTCAGGATCAATAACAAAGTCCTGCTGGGCATTAAGAAGATAGATACACGGGGTCATATCAAACTGTACATCTAGTATTTTCTGTGCAGCAGTATGTATAGAGTGCCAGAATCTGGCAATCTCTCTATAGTCTATAGATGTAGGAGATTTAGCCTTTAATGGATTGTGCTGTGACAAGAAGGGTTTCAACTTCATTCAGCTGAGCTCTAAACCTCCTCTTGGAGGTAAATGAGGAAATAACGTGTCTAATTTGAAGATATTTTTAAAAAATGGGATCTTGGCACATTGAATTCACTGCAGAGCTCTTGAAAGGATTTCAGTATAGTGGTTTTCTGATGAAATAGGTCTGAAAAGGTCCTGATTCCTAGAGCATGCCAAAGATTAATATTGGCATCACTCAGGGCATTTGGCAAGTCTGAGTTGCCTACTATAGGCAACATAGAGAACATATTTGGCAGGTATTTCCTACAGTCCCTCCACGCTAGTAGGGTGCTGTAAATCACAAATGTTTTGGCTATGTTGCCCACTTCACTAAAGTTATTAATGAATATAATTTGAGCTTAGGGACACATTTCACATTCTTAAAATAAAGTGCTGACCTAAAACAGGGAATGTTTACTGGGATTAAATGTCAGGAATTGTGAAAAACTGAGTTTAAATGTATTTGGCTAAGGTGTATGTAAACTTCCGACTTCAACTTTATCTACCTCAACTACCTCGAACCACTTCACATCGACTCTGTACTGGTACCCTGTGTATATAGCCAACTTATCATTGACTCAGTACTGGTACCCTGCGTATATACCCAAGTTATCATTGACTCAGTACTGGTACCCTGCGTATATACCCAAGTTATCATTGACTCTGTACTGGTACCCTGCGTATATACCCAAGTTATCATTGACTCAGTACTGGTACCCTGCGTATATACCCAAGTTATCATTGACTCAGTACTGGTACCCTGCGTATATACCCAAGTTATCATTGACTCTGTACTGGTACCACATGTATATAGTCAAGTTATCATTGACTCAGTACTGGTACCCTGCATATATAGCCAAGTTATCATTGACTCAGTACTGGTACCCCGTGTATATAGCCAAGTTATCATTGACTCAGTACTGGTAGCCCGTGTATATAGCCAACTTATCATTGACTCTGTACTGGTACCCCGTGTATATAGCCAAGTTATCGTGTATTTATTGAGTTGTTATAATTGATTTTCTCTTTTTCTCTCTGCATTGTTGGGAAATAAGTAAGTAAATATGTCACTGTTAGTCTACACGTTGTTTACAAAGCATGTGACAAATAACATTTGATTTGAAAACCGAGAAGCTCTTGAGTACACAGCTCAAAATATAATCATATGTTTATTAGACCACACCATAGACCAGGCCTGGGCAAAGGCCGGCCCGGGGGGCGTATGTGGCCCGCGACTTGGGTCAAAACGCTACCACTGACCTGCAACTTGAGCTTATCGATCTTCAGTCTGATGCAGTGATTGGAGAACTATTCAAAACAATGTCACTGAGGAGGTTCTATTCATCTCTTGATGAACAAAACTTTCCAATGATTAGGAGTCCTGCTCAGAGGATGTGTGTACTGTTTGGGTCAACCTTTGTATGTGAACAGACATTTTCCATTATGAAATACAACAAGTCAAGACACAGATCACCTCTTACTGACTCTCACCTCTCAGCAATCCAGTGCATAGCGATGTCAGAGACGATACCTGACTTCACAGCTCTAGTCAATGCACAGTGTACTTTCCCTCCATGTAGTTCATTGCATGTTTAATAATGAAATTACCTACCAAAAGGAGAACATGGATGTGGTTTATTTCTGTGCATGTTAAAAAAGTAAAATAAGTAGCATATCTGGATGTGATTTACAGTAGATATATCTGTCAACACAGTCATACACATGATATATGATTCTGGCCCGCGATGGCAAAAATATATTCTAATGTGGCCAAACATGGAAAATAATTGCCCAGGCCTGCCATAGACTATGTAGATATATATATTTCATTTTTTCCACCTTAATTTAACCAGGTAGGCTAGTTGAGAACACCTTTATTTAACCAGGTAGGCTAGTTGAGAACCAGTTCTCATTTACAACTGCGACCTGGCCAAGATAAAGCAAAGCAGTTCGACACATACAACAACACAGAGTTACACATGGAATAAACAGAACATACAGTCAATAATACAGTAGAAAAAGTATATATACAGTATGTGCAAATGAGGTAGGATAAGGGAGGTAAGGCAATAAATAGTTATCACAATCATATAACTCATGCTACTGCAAAAGGGTTCTAGCAGGAAACAGATGGCCAGAATATAGAGCAAGGAAAGCCAGGAGAGGGACAAGTATTTTACTTAATGGTTAATCAGATAAAAGATTTCTACAATAAATAGTATTAACAGTCAGTGATTGAGGAAGAGGGAACTACATACTGTCAGACACCCCACCCGAGGAAGAAGGAACTACATACTGTCAGACACCCACCGTAACTAGAAGGAACTACATACTGTCAGACACCCCACTGTAACTAGAAGGAACTACATACTGTCAGAAACCCCACCTGAGGAAGAAGGAACTACATACTGTCAGACACCCCACCTGAGGAAGAAGGAACTACATACTGGCAGACACCCCACATGAGGAAGAAGGAACTACATACTGTCAGACACCCCACCTGAGGAAGAAGGAACTACATACTGTCAGACACCCCACCTGAGGAAGAAGGAACTACATACTGTCAGATACCCCACTGTAACTAGAAGGAACTACATACTGTCAGACACCCCACCTGAGGAAGAAGGAACTACATACTGTCAGACACCCCACCTGAGGAAGAAGGAACTACATACTGTCAGACACTCCACCATAACTAGAAGGAACTACATACTGTCAGACACCCCACCTGAGGAAGAAGGAACTACATACTGTCAGACACCCACCGTAACTAGAAGGAACTACATACTGTCAGACACCCACCGTAACTAGAAGGAACTACATACTGTCAGACACCCCACCTGAGGAAGAAGGAACTACATACTGGCAGACACCCCACCTGAGGAAGAAGGAACTACATACTGTCAGACACCCCACCTGAGGAAGAAGGAACTACATACTGTCAGACACCCCACTGTAACTAGAAGGAACTACATACTGTCAGACACCCCACCTGAGGAAGAAGGAACTACATACTGTCAGACACCCCACCTGAGGAAGAAGGAACTACATACTGTCAGACACCCCACCTGAGGAAGAAGGAACTACATACTGTCAGACACCCCACTGTAACTAGAAGGAACTACATACTGTCAGACACCCCACCTGAGGAAGAAGGAACTACATACTGTCAGACACCCCACCTGAGGAAGAAGGAACTACATACTGTCAGACACCCCACCTGAGGAAGAAGGAACTACATACTGTCAGACACCCACCGTAACTAGAAGGAAGAGAATCACCAACAACACCAATGTGAAGGACATAAGCTGTAACTAGAAGGAAGAGAATCACCAACAACACCAATGTGAAGGACATAAGCTGTAACTAGAAGGAAGATAATCACCAACAACACCAATGTGAAGGACATAAGCTGTAACTAGAAGGAAGAGAATCACCAACAACACCAATGTGGAGGACATAAGCTGCTTCTTTGCAGGTCAGCCTTTTAAATCTGTTTGTCTGAAGAGCAGACCAATTGAAGTTAGAGTCTACAGAAAAGAATGATGACAAAAAGAGAGCAAACTTTGACTAGAGTAACTAACTTTCATGTACAATACTTGTCTCAGTCACTATCCGGCCTCACCTGTAAACCTCTTGTCTGCCAGGTGATGTCAACATCCTATTCTCTCTCCGTCCTCAGGTGGTATCAACTAGGCTTGGACGATCTAACGTTGATACCATATACCGCGGTATACGGCATGACAACACACATCCTTTTACCTCAGAATCACGTGGCTGATTTAACCATCAATAGAAAAATACAGTAGCCAACACTATGCCACCTTTTAACCAGGAGGTGGGACAAATAGTCTGTTCATGTGGTGTCTGAGTTATCGGAAATACGAGACTTCCACTTAAACGGCCCTCCAAGTTGTAATTACAAGTCGGAAAGTCTGAGAAAATGACAATGCTACATATCAACACACTTGATATGTATCATTGTTGATACGTAGCTAGTTTGACTATATTGTCCATGTTTGCAACCTAGCTAACTTTATTATTATAAACTTTAGCTAGCTCATATAGCTAGCTAAAATGTAATTGGTTGAAGAATTGTTCCAACTGGGATGTTTCCCACGAGCACATGAATGGTAACTAAACAAACACATCACACAGGCTCTTTAAAGGGGCAATCAGCAGTTGCTACATCCATTTTTGGATTATAAAATAAATGATATGTAGGCATTGATTCTTGAAGAATAAAACTTATAAATGCCTCATGACCTTAGTTCAACTGTCACACTCCATTAGAACCCAAAATATAAGCTTGTTTTACTCCAATATTTGTAAACAAAGTCAATGTAAATAATTACAGTACAGCCTCATAACATAGGGTAAAACTACCATGTTGATATCATGGATGGTCAGCCCTTGCATCCGTAGCTCTGTCTATGAATATGAGAATGTTACATTTCTACAGCCCCATCATATTTTATTTTTACCAAAACAAGGGCTTTTTTATTGTTTCTACAACAAAGAGTTCACAGACAACGGGTGCGAGCTGTGTGCCCAGGCAGGTCACTTATGACACAAGTCATTATTCAACATCCATCCTTGTCTGAGGATGTCGAGAGATGATGTGACCAGCCACTAGGGGCAACAGTGAGCGTCGTTACCTTCAAGTAGGTTTTGGTTTTGCTAGGGTATTGTGGACGGGGATGGCGGTAAGCATCTGCCTCTGGTTCCAAGTAGACCAAAGGTTCCAAACAGACCAAAGGTTCCAAACAGACCAAAGGTTCCAAACACACCAAAGGTTCCAAACAGACCAAAGGTTCCAAACAGACCAAAGGTTCCAAACACACCAAAGGTTCCAAACAGACCAAAGGTTCCAAACACACCAAAGGTTCCAAACAGACCAAAGGTTCCAAACAGACCAAAGGTTCCAAACAGACCAAAGGTTCCAAACACACCAAAGGTTCCAAACACACCAAAGGTTCCAAACAGACCAAAGGTTCCAAACAGACCAAAGGTTCCAAACACACCAAAGGTTCCAAACAGACCAAAGGTTCCAAACAGACCAAAGGTTCCAAACAGACCAAAGGTTGCATGTTTGAATCCAGCGATAGAAAGTAGTTGTTGATATTTTTTGTTTCAGCCTAACCCAAACCTTAACCCTTACCTTAACCATTCAGAGTTCATGTCTAACCTTCAGAATCCGGAGTTGATGCCTAAACTTAACCCTAAATATTTTCACATTTCAGGTGTAGAACTTTGCAAACAACATCTAATTCTGATGTGAGACTGTGATAGCTTGTTTATGTGCCATGGCTTGTGTATGTTGTGTGTAAATGCCTGTGTGTGTGTTGTGTGTAAACACCTGTGTGTGTGTGTGTGTTGTGTGTAAACACCTATGTGTGTTAGTGTTAAAGTAACTGCATTGTGTGTTTCCTCCAGTGCATTTCACATCATGTCTTTGGCAGCTCTGGGGAGGAAGACCTAACAGCAGGAGGTCTCACCAGGGGAACACAGTACGCCTCTCAGCCTGTCAAACTTTGATGATGCGATCAAGACTCCACGGCATGGGGCCACCAATTTAGAGGCATGAACAGAGGAACTTGGGCTCCTTCTGACTGACAGCCTTCCATACCTCCCATCTATGTCAACTTTCCCTCTCTAATCTCTTTGGATTCAGGGTCTCTCTCTGCGTGCCTCGCTCTCTGCGTGCCTCGCTCTCTGCGTGCCTCGCTCTCTGCGTGTCTCTCTCTCTGCCTCCGCCGGTCTCTCTCTCCTAGTATGTGGGGTCTTTGTAAATATATGTGTGTTTTTGTTTATGCGTGTTTGTGTGAGTGTGTAGTGTGTGTACTGTATAGTGTGTAGTGCTTATCCAATTATTTTCCAATCCCATCTAAGGGAGGCGTCTGTTCCTTGCCATCTGCAGGAGATGAGGGTGGCACACATTAAGGGAGAGACGGGGGGCAGATCAATGGCACACACACACGCAGACACACAGGATAAATACTCTATTGCTCTGGCTGGTCAATGACAGGAAAGCTAACAGAGAACAAAGAGAGAGAACATGAAAGAAACAACTATGAGTTGATGCCTCCTGTCTGAACAAGTTCAATGTGGTGCAGAACTTTCCATTGACTCATCAGTCTGCTCTTTCCAGACCTCCAGCAGAGAGGAAGAGAAAGAAGAAGAAGAGAGGGAGGGTCTATCCTGGAGGGGTGGGAGTGAAGTCATGAATGATGCATAGGGACTGGTGTTAATTATTCTGTGTGTGGATCGGGACAGACATCTGCACTAGGATAGAGAGAGAGAGGTGGGGGGGGGGGGGGGGGGGGGGGGGAGAGGAGAAATAGTGGGGAGATGGATGGAAGGAGGGGAGAGAGAGAGAGAAGGATGGAAGGAGTGTGGGATGAAGGTAGAGAGAGACAGAGAGAGACAGAGACAGAGAGAGAGAGAGAGAGAGAGAGATAGATAAAGAAAGAAAGAAAGAGAATGATGAGAGAGATGGGATGTGTCTATTCTTATGTATGCCTGAGAGACAGCCTGGAAGTATGTGAGAGATAAAGACTAGACATGCATGTGTAAAACAGAAAGGTAAACGTATTCAAGGTATCAAGGGAACCATTAGAGATGTACAGGCTTGTATTGTGTGTTGGAGAAAGAAAGTAGAACACTGATTATGCTAATACTTCCTACTGCTAGAGGGAGCAGCCCACCACTTGCTCAGGTCAAGGTTAAAAATAAAAAATCCCCCCTCCTCATCCTCTCTCCCCCCGTCTCTACCTCACAGGCAAATCCCCCCCTAACTCCAAAATCCTGCCTATGTTGCAAAAAGAACATGCGGTCAAAGAACACCTCTCCCCCAGGACAGCATGGTTCTATAGTACCTCATTACAGAGAGTAGAGCAGCGGAGCACAGCACAGCTACAGTTAGATGTGTCCTAAACGGCACCCCATTCCCTATACAGTGCACTCCTTTTGACCAGGGCCCATAGGGATCAGGTCAAGAGTAGCCCACTATGTGGTGCCGGGGTAGCCAACCCTGTTCCTGGAGTGTCACAGCTACAGCAGGATGTTCCAACTAGGCTTCATACCTGAAACACTGAGATAATTGATCGGTTCAGTGATTGCCTAAATTATACACACCTGCTCTTCCAGGCCGGTTAAATCAAGAACATGAACTGTCTGCAGTTCTCCAGGACCAGGGTTGACTTCCCCTGATGTAGGGAGTAGGGTACTATCTACCCCTGATGTAGGGAGTAGGGTACTATCTACCCCTGATGTAGGGAGTAGGGTACTATCTACCCCTAATGTAGGGAGTAGGGTACTATCTACCCCTAATGTAGGGAGTAGGGTACTATCTACCTCTGATGTAGGGAGTAGGGTACTATCTACCTCTGATGTAGGGAGTAGGGTACTATCTACCCCTGATGTAGGGAGTAGGGTACTATCTACCTCTGATGTAGGGAGTAGGGTACTATCCACCCCTGATGTAGGGAGTAGGGTACTAGGGTACTATCTACCCCTGATGTAGGGAGTAGGGTACTAGGGTACTATCTACCCCTGATGTAGGGAGTAGGGTACTATCTACCCCTGATGTAAGGAGTAGGGTACTATCTACCTCTGATGTAGGGAGTAGGGTACTATCTACCTCTGATGTAGGGAGTAGGGTACTATCTACCTCTGATGTAGGGAGTAGGGTACTATCTACCCCTGATGTAAGGAGTAGGGTACTATCTACCCCTGATGTAGGGAGTAGGGTACTAGGGTACTATCTACCCCTGATGTAGGGAGTAGGGTACTATCTACCCCTGATGTAGGGAGTAGGGTACTAGGGTACTATCTACCCCTGATGTAGGGAGTAGGGTACTATCTACCCCTGATGTAGGGAGTAGGGTACTATCTACCCCTGATGTAGGGAGTAGGGTACTATCTACCTCTGATGTAGGGAGTAGGGTACTATCTACCTCTGATGTAGGGAGTAGGGTACTATCTACCCCTGATGTAGGGAGTAGGGTACTATCTACCCCTGATGTAGGGAGTAGGGTACTAGGGTACTATCTACCCCTGATGTAGGGAGTAGGGTACTATCTACCTCTGATGTAGGGAGTAGGGTACTATCTACCCCTGATGTAGGGAGTAGGGTACTATCTACCTCTGATGTAGGGAGTAGGGTACTATCTACCTCTGATGTAGGGAGTAGGGTACTAGGGTACTATCTACCCCTGATGTAGGGAGTAGGGTACTATCTACCCCTGATGTAGGGAGTAGGGTACTATCTACCCCTGATGTAGGGAGTAGGGTACTAGGGTACTATCTACCCCTGATGTAGGGAGTAGGGTACTATCTACCTCTGATGTAGGGAGTAGGGTACTATCTACCTCTGATGTAGGGAGTAGGGTACTATCTACCCCTGATGTAGGGAGTAGGGTACTATCTACCTCTGATGTAGGGAGTAGGGTACTATCTACCTCTGATGTAGGGAGTAGGGTACTAGGGTACTATCTACCTCTGATGTAGGGAGTAGGGTACTATCTACCCCTGATGTAGGGAGTAGGGTACTATCTACCCCTGATGTAGGGAGTAGGGTACTATCTACCTCTGATGTAGGGAGTAGGGTACTATCTACCTCTGATGTAGGGAGTAGGGTACTATCTACCCCTGATGTAGGGAGTAGGGTACTATCTACCTCTGATGTAGGGAGTAGGGTACTATCTACCTCTGATGTAGGGAGTAGGGTACTAGGGTACTATCTACCTCTGATGTAGGGAGTAGGGTACTATCTACCCCTGATGTAGGGAGTAGGGTACTATCTACCCCTGATGTAGGGAGTAGGGTACTATCTACCCCTGATGTAGGGAGTAGGGTACTATCTACCTCTGATGTAGGGAGTAGGGTACTATCTACCCCTGATGTAGGGAGTAGGGTACTAGGGTACTATCTACCTCTGATGTAGGGAGTAGGGTACTATCTACCCCTGATGTAGGGAGTAGGGTACTATCTACCCCTGATGTAGGGAGTAGGGTACTATCTACCTCTGATGTAGGGAGTAGGGTACTATCTACCTCTGATGTAGGGAGTAGGGTACTATCTACCTCTGATGTAGGGAGTAGGG
Organism: Oncorhynchus clarkii lewisi; assembly: GCF_045791955.1. Lineage (NCBI taxonomy): Eukaryota > Metazoa > Chordata > Actinopteri > Salmoniformes > Salmonidae > Oncorhynchus > Oncorhynchus clarkii. The sequence goes on from NW_027261072.1 coordinate 41,319, forward strand.
TACTATCTACCCCTGATGTAGGGAGTAGGGTACTATCTACCTCTGATGTAGGGAGTAGGGTACTATCTACCTCTGAAGTAGGGAGTAGGGTACTATCTACCCCTGATGTAGGGAGTAGGGTACTATCTACCCCTGATGTAGGGAGTAGGGTACTATCTACCCCTGATGTAGGGAGTAGGGTACTATCGACCCCTGATGTAGGGAGTAGGGTACTATCTACCTCTGATGTAGGGAGTAGGGTACTATCTACCCCTGATGTAGGGAGTAGGGTACTATCTACCCCTGATGTAGGGAGTAGGGTACTATCTACCCCTGATGTAGGGAGTAGGGTGCTATCTACCCCTGATGTAGGGAGTAGGGTACTATCTACCCCTGATGTAGGGAGTAGGGTACTAGGGTACTATCTACCTCTGATGTAGGGAGTAGGGTACTAGGGTACTATCTACCCCTGATGTAGGGAGTAGGGTACTATCTACCTCTGATGTAGGGAGTAGGGTACTAGGGTACTATCTACCTCTGATGAAGGGAGTAGGGTACTATCTATCCCTGATGTAGGGAGTAGGGTACTATCTACCCCTGATGTAGGGAGTAGGGTACTATCTACCCCATATGTAGGGAGTAGGGTACTAGGGTACTATCTACCTCTGATGTAGGGAGTAGGGTACTATCTACCTCTGATGTAGGGAGTAGGGTACTAGGGTACTATCTACCTCTGATGTAGGGAGTAGGGTACTATCTACCCCTGATGTAGGGAGTAGGGTACTAGGGTACTATCTACCTCTGATGTAGGGAGTAGGGTACTATCTACCCCTGATGTAGGGAGTAGGGTACTATCTACCTCTGATGTAGGGAGTAGGGTACTAGGGTACTATCTACCTCTGATGTAGGGAGTAGGGTACTATCTACCCCTGATGTAGGGAGTAGGGTACTAGGGTACTATCTACCTCTGATGTAGGGAGTAGGGTACTATCTACCCCTGATGTAGGGAGTAGGGTACTATCTACCCCTGATGTAGGGAGTAGGGTACTATCTACCTCTGATGTAGGGAGTAGGGTACTATCTACCTCTGATGTAGGGAGTAGGGTACTATCTACCTCTGATGTAGGGAGTAGGGTACTATCTACCCCTGATGTAGGGAGTAGGGTACTATCTACCCCTGATGTAGGGAGTAGGGTACTATCTACCCCTGATGTAGGGAGTAGGGTACTATCTACCCCTGATGTAGGGAGTAGGGTACTAGGGTACTATCTACCTCTGATGTAGGGAGTAGGGTACTATCTACCCCTGATGTAGGGAGTAGGGTACTATCTACCCCTGATGTAGGGAGTAGGGTACTAGGGTACTATCTACCTCTGATGTAGGGAGTAGGGTACTATCTACCCCTGATGTAGGGAGTAGGGTACTATCTACCCCTGATGTAGGGAGTAGGGTACTATCTACCCCTGATGTAGGGAGTAGGGTACTCCCTTCGATAGCTCGACAGACAGACAGACAGATAGCTAGACAGACAGATAGCTAGACAGACAGATAGCTAGACAGACAGATAGCTAGACAGACAGATAGCTAGACAGACAGATAGCTAGACAGACAGATAGCTAGACAGACAGACAGACAGACAGATAGCTAGACAGACAGACAGACAGACAGATAGCTAGACAGACAGACAGACAGATAGCTAGACAGACAGATAGCTAGACAGACAGACAGACAGCTAGACAGATAGCTAGACAGACAGACAGATAGCTAGACAGACAGCTAGACAGATAGCTAGACAGATAGCTAGACAGATAGCTAGACAGACAGACAGACAGATAGCTAGACAGACAGATAGCTAGACAGACAGACAGATAGCTAGACAGACAGACAGACAGATAGCTAGACAGACAGACAGACAGATAGCTAGACAGACAGACAGACAGGCAGATAGCTAGACAGACAGACAGACAGATAGCTAGACAGACAGACAGATAGCTAGACAGACAGACATATAGCTAGACAGACAGACAGACAGATAGCTAGACAGACAGACAGACAGATAGCTAGACAGACAGACAGATAGCTAGACAGACAGACAGATAGCTAGACAGACAGATAGCTAGACAGACAGATAGCTAGACAGACAGGCAGACAGATAGCTAGACAGACAGACAGATAGCTGGACAGACAGACAGACAGATAGCTAGACAGACAGGCAGACAGATAGCTAGACAGACAGACAGATAGCTGGACAGACAGACAGACAGATAGCTAGACAGACATGCCCACAGATCCAGTTTTTAGAAACATACACACACAGCTGTTCCTAGCAGAAAGCGGCCATCACATTGGCAGGTGCCCTCAGTGGGTGTGTGTTGTGTGTGTGTGTGCATTGTGTGTGGTGTGTGTTATATGTGTGTCACCTCAGGTAAATATTGTCTGAGAGGATTAGGCGTCCAGAGCGGCGCCCAGATGGGCGATAAGACCCTCGCCCCTGCCACCCTCACGGCCAATCACCATTGGAGTACACACACACACTGGATGACCGCTGTCTCTCTGTCATATCAAACACACATACCCCACACACACCATGCACACATGATTGTTTAATCAAATTAAGATTAAATTAAGATTCAGCAGCGTCTTGACAGAGACAGTGTGTATTTATCATGCTAATCTTCTCCCTGCCTTGTCCGTCCGTCCCCGTCCGTCCGTCAGTCCGTGCGTGCATGTTTGATTTACAGATGCAGCCCATCCACACACATTGGGAGGTGATTATAGGAAATGTCCATCTTAGACTGATTTCTCTGGGTCGATCTACCTCCTGCATATGAGGCTGGGCATTATCCTAGCATTGTCCTTTTACATTATTTATTTGACCTTTATTTAACTAGGCAAGTCAGTTAAGAACAAATTGTTATTTACAATGATGGCCTACCCCGGCCAAACCCAGACAACACTGGGCCAATTGTGCGCCACCCTATCTGACTCCCAATCACGGTCGGTTGTGATACAGCCTGGAATCGAAGGAATCGAACCGGGGTCTGTAGTGACGCCTCTAGCACTGAGATGCAGTGCCTTAGACCGTAGCGCCATTCCTTTGGGGGGGCCGTTGTGGGTTCTGTAAATAACTTGGCTTATAGATTAACAGTCGGCTATAATGTAGCCAGTATAGCAGAGCATCAGCGTACTGTACCAGCTGTATATGAAGGTTCACAGATCACACATTGACTCCACTTACGCCGGTCCCCTGTTACTGGGTCTTAATATGATTTCATTCAGAATACATCTGTTGGCACTAATATCACTCCATAGTGCTCTGCCCTCCTCTCTTAAACAACGCTCCAACTGAAACACACAGGAAGGACAATGACACTGCAGTCCCACACTTCCTGCCTGAAACAGCACCATCAGAGAATGCGGAGGACAACAACGGAAATAAGCTTGGTGTTTAATATATGTAATGTTGATGGTTAATTATCCAATACATTAAATCAATCAGGTGATGTGGTTTCACGGAAACACTTTATGCATCCTAATGCTTTTGGTAGAAACCTCAATGACTAAACTCTATGACTCTGGTCCTGTCTGTCTCAAGGTCGTTCATTCGTTCCCCTACCGTGGAGGAACATGGGTGCTACAGGACCTCGCCACACTCCAGAGGACAGCCGGCCCGACTGAAAGACTCCTTCATCTAGCGGGGCCATCACGCCGCGGAGAGAGAGAAGAAAACGTGTACGAGTCGAGGAAGACAAGAGAAAGAAAATGACTTGTCCATACCTGACTACCTCTGTAATATGAAATCCAATTTAGGGAAGAAGGGGGAAACGGAGAGATAAGAAGGGAGGTGTTTTCTCCCCTCCGCCGTGTTGCGCCGAGCCCCATCAACCAAGGCAAACACTAAATAATGAACAATACTGTGGCTGTCCCGCCACGATAAAACACACTCCATTAATGCCACTCGGCAGAATTAATGATAATTATGCCACGTTCGCCGCCCGTTCTCTTATTGAATTCTTATCTGAGCTGCCGAGGAGGAAGGAACAGCGCTCCGACTGTCTCCTCTTCCACCCCCCCAAAAAAACAATAGAAAGAAAATCCCTCATTGAAGTCGTTCAGAAAGGGGAAGTTCACAGAGGAAATAGGAACTTTTATAGGTGTAAAATGAGGGAGGTGACATGGGATGCAACAGAGGAAGAACTCAGTGACTTTCATGCTCTGGAACAGGTGATCACAACACTGAGCTTAAGATGGGCTGTGTCCTTTCTACGTGTGTGTGTGTGTGTGTGTGTGTGTGTGTGTGTGTGTGTGTGTGTGTGTGTGTGTGTGTGTGTGTGTGTTCTGAGCCCTTCTGGGTGTGGTCTGAGCATCACCATCAAGGTTGTGATTACATATTGAAGGATGGCACAATTAGAATGATATTCTATCTGTATGGGCACACCACCATAAGAGTTGGACTACAAGATCAGAAACATCCTCAGCCTGCTGATGACAATGGAACACACACACACATTTTCACTGATAAATGAGGTCTCTGTAAAGACAGTGAGTAAAAGGTCTCTGACAGTTCTGAAACAAACCACACACTTCCAGGGCTAATTAGAGTGTGTATAAAGTGGTGTTTGTTTCTGGAGGCCCTCCTACCTGGCTCTAATTAGACGGTGGTAATTCACTCAGACAAACTCTTAATGACAGAGAGGAAAACTACTGCTGTGTGTGTGTGTGTGTGTGTGTGTGTGTGTGTGTGTGTGTGTGTGTGTGTGTGTGTGTGTGTGTGTGTGTGTGACAGAGAATAAATAACTACTGCTACTAATCATGACTGTTAAGGTGTCAGACTACAGTGTGTGTATATATACATAGCATAGGGATTGGATGTGTATACTAGTGGCAGTATCTAGAACAAAAGATTACACAGTCCATGTTAGCATTATGGAACCTCCTTGTGTTGTATACTGTTCATTCATTGGCTGTGTGGGACAGGTGTTGAACAAGCAGCCCTTCAGTCCACACACACACACACACACCCCACCAACCCTGCATGAATGGAAGCCATAAGGTGTGTATGTATGTATGCCTGCCTCTGCGCGTGTGCGTGTATACTCACTGGCAGCGTGGGGCAGGTTGATGAAGAAGCCTTTGAGTCTGGAGGCCAGCCACTCCATGCTCTCCTGCAGGTTGGCCAGGGCCTTCAGGTCGCTCACGTCACGCAGGATCTCGTTCTGCGGGATCAGCTTGTCACCCAGGTTACCCGTCAGCACCTCTGACTCCTTGGCAAACGCCGCCCTGGATCGGTGGGAATGGAGGAGGAGAGAGGAAATGGAGGAGGAGAGAGGAGATGGAGGAGGAGAGAGGAAATGGAGGAGGAGAGAGGAGATGGAGGACGAGAAAGGGAATGGAGGAGAGTGGAAATGGAGGAGGAGAGAGGAAATGGAGGAGGAGAGAGGAAATGGAAGAGGAGAGAGGAAACAAAAAAAGTTGTATTAGACAAAATCAGTCAATGTGACATGTTCTAGACAAGTTCTAAAATGGTCATGAGAGTAGTTAGAACTAACAGCCTGATATTCCAACAAGGGTTAGCCTGGTCCCAGATCTGTTTGAACTAACTGCCTGATCTTCAAACAAGGGTTAGCCTGGTCCCAAATCTGTTTGAACTAACTGTCTGATCTTCAAACAAGGGTTAGCCTGGTCCCAGATCTGTTTGAACTAACTGCCTGATCTTCAAACAAGGGTTAACCTGGTCCCAGATCTGTTTGTACCGTCTTTCCAAATCTGTTGGTCATTGTTTGGCTTCATAATGACAACAGGAGATGGGAAGCTCTGGGACCAGGGTAGAGAGAGATGGGTTTCTCTTCTGGATATAGGAGATGGGAAGCTCTGGGACCAGGGTAGAGAGAGAGGGTTTCTCTTCTGGATATAGGAGATGGGAAGCTCTGGGACCAGGGTAGAGAGAGAAGGGTTTCTCTTCTGGATATAGGAGATGGGAAGCTCTGGGACCAGGGTCGAGAGATAAGGGTTTATCTTCTGGATATAGGAGATGGGAAGCTCTGGGACCAGGGTAGAGAGAGAAGGGTTTCTCTTCTGGATATAGGAGATGGGAAGCTCTGGGACCAGGGTAGAGAGAGAAGGGGTTATCTTCTGGATATAGGAGATGGGAAGCTCTGGGACCAGGGTAGAGAGAGAAGGGTTTCTCTTCTGGATATAGGAGATGGGAAGCTCTGGGACCAGGGTAGAGAGAGAAGGGTTTCTCTTCTGGATATAGGAGATGGGAAGCTCTGGGACCAGGGTAGAGAGAGAAGGGGTTCTCTTCTGGATATAGGAGATGGGAAGCTCTGGGACCAGGGTAGAGAGAGAAGGGTTTCTCTTCTGGATATAGGAGATGGGAAGCTCTGGGACCAGGGTAGAGAGAGAAGGGGTTCTCTTCTGGATATAGGAGATGGGAAGCTCTGGGACCAGGGTAGAGAGAGAAGGGTTTCTCTTCTGGATATAGGAGATGGGAAGCTCTGGGACCAGGGTAGAGAGAGAAGGGTTTCTCTTCTGGATATAGGAGATGGGAAGCTCTGGGACCAGGGTAGAGAGAGAGGGTTTATCTTCTGGATATAGGAGATGGGAAGCTCAGGGACCAGGGTAGAGAGAGATGGGTTTCTCTTCTGGATATGGGTCGTGAATTAAGAGTAACGGCTTAAAACCTGTCAACAGCTCCAGATAAGGATTCCCTAGAATGAAGGAGAGGACAGTAGTGGAAGGCAGGAGGATAGTGAAAAGGAGAAGGACATTTATTGTGGGGTGAGGAGGATTAGAGGGGAGGGGACTATAATAACAATCCCACGGTACCCTGCACAGAGGATGGCTGGCACCGTGTGGAGCTGGACCCTGGACGGACAGACAGACCAGTCACATCAACTCCAGCATGCATCTCAATGAGGCCTTGGGCTTCCAGTAATGACCTTCACTGTGATTTAGGACTGACTGACTAACTTAGTTCAGTCACCACAGGCCCAATGACTAGCTAGTAACTGGAGCAGATAGAGAGGGAAGGGGAGAGAGACGTCATAGTAAAGGCTGGGTGGGTAGAAAGAGGAGAGAGAGAGAGAAAAAGACTCAACTGAGTGTGCATGCGCGTGTGTGTGTGTGTGTGTGTGTGTGTGTGTGTGTGTGTGTGTGTGTGTGTGTGTGTGTGAAAGAGATATATTTTAAGGCAATGTGACGTTTCAGACTTCACACATGCTAGCAAACACATGACAAGAACACAGCCTTGAGGAGAAGACAGCAAAGAATATCCTCATTCTTTTGTGTGACTACTGACCAGCAGCCTTGGTGAATTCACTTCAATATCAAAACTGGAAAGAGACAGAGACACAGAGAGAGAGAGAGACAGAGAGAGACAGAGAGACAGAGAGCGAGAGACAGAGAGCGAGAGACAGAGAGCGAGAGACAGAGAGAGAGAGAGAGAGAGAGAGAGAGAGACAGAGAGACAGAGAGAGAGAGACAGAGAGCGAGAGACAGAGAGCGAGAGACAGAGAGCGAGAGACAGAGAGAAAACAGAGAATGAAAGAGAGCGAGAGAGAGAGAAAACAGAGAATGAAAGAGAGCGAGAGAGAGAGAAAACAGAGAATGACAGAGAGCGAGAGAGAGAGCAAACAGAGAATGACAGAGAGCGAGAGAGAGAGAAAACAGAGAATGAAAGAGATCAGGAAGAACTGAATGACTTGTTCCAAGCAGGGCCCTTATTATTGGAGCGTGATCAAAAGGAGTGCTGGGTTGCCAGCCTCTAATCCCTCCAAAGAATGTTGAAAATGTCTGTGGTTGTGACTCAAATTAAAAAAGCCTAAAATATTATCTTTGCATTTAAATCCATCACCCATTCATTAATATATTTACAATTCCAGGCCAATGAGCATCCTTCCTGAAGAGAGCACACGTTGAAAGCTCTGTCAATAAGAATGACCCACCTTCTCCTCCCAAATGATTTGGATCCCACCCCTCTTCAGGTAAATAACATGACATCCTTATGGAAAATTCACTACTTCCTGTACATGTCTGACTTGTTCAACCACAGCATGTTGATGAAGGGATGGAGGGAGTGAGGATACTGTTCTGTGTGTTTGTGTTAGGGTGGAGGGGTGGTGAGGATACTGTTCTGTGTGTCTGTGTTAGGGTGGTGAGGATACTGTTCTGTGTGTGTGTGAGGGTGGAGGGGTGGTGAGGATACTGTTCTGTGTGTCTGTGTTAGGGTGGAGGGGTGGTGAGGATACTGTTCTGTGTGTTTGTGTTAGGGTGGAGGGGTGGTGAGGATACTGTTCTGTGTGTCTGTGTTAGGGTGGTGAGGATACTATTCTGTGTGTTTGTGTTTGGGTGGTGAGGATACTGTTCTGTGTGTTTGTGTTAGGGTGGAGGGGTGGTGAGGATACTGTTCTGTGTGTTTGTGTTTGGGTGGTGAGGATACTGTTCTGTGTGTTTGTGTTAGGGTGGAGGGGTGGTGAGGATACTGTTCTGTGTGTTTGTGTTAGGGTGGAGGGGTGGTGAGGATACTGTTCTGTGTGTTTGTGTTAGGGTGGAGGGGTGGTGAGGATACTGTTCTGTGTGTTTGTGTTAGGGTGGAGGGGTGGTGAGGATACTGTTCTGTGTGTTTGTGTTTGGGTGGTGAGGATACTGTTCTGTGTGTTTGTGTTAGGGTGGAGGGGTGGTGAGGATACTGTTCTGTGTGTTTGTGTTAGGGTGGAGGGGTGGTGACGATACTGTTCTGTGTGTTTGTGTTAGGGTGGAGGGGTGGTGAGGATACTGTTCTGTGTGTTTGTGTTAGGGTGGTGAGGATACTATTCTGTGTGTGTGTGAGGGTGGAGGGGTGGTGAGGATACTGTTCTGTGTGTCTGTGTTAGGGTGGAGGGGTGGTGAGGATACTGTTCTGTGTGTTTGTGTTAGGGTGGTGAGGATACTATTCTGTGTGTGTGTGAGGGTGGTGAGGATACTATTCTGTGTGTGTGTGAGGGTGGTGAGGATACTGTTCTGTGTGTTTGTGTTTGGGTGGTGAGGATACTGTTCTGTGTGTTTGTGTTAGGGTGGTGAGGATACTGTTCTGTGTGTCTGTGTTAGGGTGGAGGGGTGGTGAGGATACTGTTCTGTGTGTTTGTGTTAGGGTGGAGGGGTGGTGAGGATACTGTTCTGTGTGTCTGTGTTAGGGTGGAGGGGTGGTGAGGATACTGTTCTGTGTGTTAGGGTGGTGAGGATACTGTTCTGTGTGTTTGTGTTAGGGTGGTGAGGATACTGTTCTGTGTGTCTGTGTTAGGGTGGAGGGGTGGTGAGGATACTGTTCTGTGTGTTTGTGTTAGGGTGGAGGGGTGGTGAGGATACTGTTCTGTGTGTCTGTGTTAGGGTGGAGGGGTGGTGAGGATACTGTTCTGTGTGTTTGTGTTAGGGTGGAGGGGTGGTGAGGATACTGTTCTGTGTGTTTGTGTTTGGGTGGTGAGGATACTGTTCTGTGTGTTTGTGTTAGGGTGGAGGGGTGGTGAGGATACTGTTCTGTGTGTGTGTGAGGGTGGTGAGGATACTGTTCTGTGTGTTTGTGTTAGGGTGGAGGGGTGGTGAGGATACTGTTCTGTGTGTTTGTGTTAGGGTGGTGAGGATACTGTTCTGTGTGTTTGTGTTAGGGTGGAGGGGTGGTGAGGATACTGTTCTGTGTGTTTGTGTTAGGGTGGTGAGGATACTGTTCTGTGTGTTTGTGTTTGGGTGGAGGGGTGGTGAGGATACTGTTCTGTGTGTTTGTGTTAGGGTGGAGGGGTGGTGAGGATACTGTTCTGTGTGTTTGTGTTAGGGTGGTGAGGATACTGTTCTGTGTGTTTGTGTTAGGGTGGAGGGGTGGTGAGGATACTGTTCTGTGTGTTTGTGTTAGGGTGGTGAGGATACTGTTCTGTGTGTTTGTGTTAGGGTGGAGGGGTGGTGAGGATACTGTTCTGTGTGTGTGTGAGGGGGGTGAGGATACTGTTCTGTGTGTTTGTGTTAGGGTGGAGGGGTGGTGAGGATACTGTTCTGTGTGTTTGTGTTAGGGTGGAGCGGTGGTGAGGATACTGTTCTGTGTGTTTGTGTTAGGGTGGAGGGGTGGTGAGGATACTGTTCTGTGTGTTTGTGTTAGGGTGGAGGGGTGGTGAGGATACTGTTCTGTGTGTGTGTGAGGGTGGTGAGGATACTGTTCTGTGTGTTTGTGTTAGGGTGGAGGGGTGGTGAGGATACTGTTCTGTGTGTGTGTGATAGGGTGGTGAGGATACTGTTCTGTGTGTGTGTGAGGGTGGTGAGGATACTGTTCTGTGTGTTTGTGTTTGGGTGGTGAGGATACTGTTCTGTGTGTTTGTGTTAGGGTGGAGGGGTGGAGGGGTGGTGAGGATACTGTTCTGTGTGTTTGTGTGAGGATGGTGAGGATACTGTTCTGTGTGTTTGTGTTTGGGTGGTGAGGATACTGTTCTGTGTGTTTGTGTTAGGGTGGAGGGGTGGTGAGGATACTGTTCTGTGTGTTTGTGTTAGGGTGGAGGGGTGGTGAGGATACTGTTATGTGTGTTTGTGTTTGGGTGGTGAGGATACTGTTCTGTGTGTTTGTGTTTGGGTGGTGAGGATACTGTTCTGTGTGTTTGTGTTAGGGTGGAGTGGTGGTGAGGATACTGTTCTGTGTGTTTGTGTTAGGGTGGAGGGGTGGTGAGGATACTGTTCTGTGTGTTTGTGTTTGGGTGGTGAGGATACTGTTCTGTGTGTTTGTGTGAGGGTGGTGAGGATACTGTTCTGTGTGACCTGGTAAAGTCCTCCTCATCCTCTCTCTTCTGTCGGAGCTGTCTGGGCTGGGCCATGTTAGCCCAGTTGGGGAGAGACTGGAGCAGTCGGCTGATGTCCTCGTCCTTAGACCACGACGCACTGATGGTCAGCTTCTCCTCACACTGGACTATGCCCCTGGGACACACAGGACAGAGAGAGATCCTCAACTGTACAGTACAGACAGACAGCATAGCATGAGGGTGGATGAGGACAGATTGCCTGCATGAGGATAACTGCTTAGCTGGATCAGTGCTTGAGTCCACAGAACCACCCATAGACACACAGCAGGCAGCTGAGGCACAGTGTTTACACACCCATAGAGGGAGTAACACCTGGTCAGGTGAGAGGAGAGGTAGAGGGGTAGAGGAGAGGTAGAGGATGGAGAGGTAGAGGATGGAGGGGTAGATGAGAGGTAGAGGATGGAGGGGTAGAGGAGAGGTAGAGGATGGAGGGGTAGAGGAGAGGTAGAGGGTGGAGGGGTAGAGGATGATGGGGTAGAGGAGAGGTAGAGGATGGAGGGGTAGAGGATGGAGGGGTAGAGGATGGAGGGGTAGAGGACAGAGGGGTAGAGGACAGAGGGGTAGAGGACAGAGGGGTAGAGGAAAGGTAGAGGGGTAGAGGAGAGGTAGAGGATGGAGGGGTAGAGGAGAGGTAGAAGGGTGGAGGGGTAGAGGATGGAGGGGTAGAGGAAAGGTAGAGGATGGAGGGCTAGAGGAAAGGTAGAGGGTGGAGGGGTAGAGGATGGAGGGGTAGAGGAAAGGTAGAGGTGTGGAGGGGTAGAGGATGGAGGGGTAGAGAATGGAGGGGTAGAGGATGGAGGGGTAGAGGATGGAGGGGTAGAGGATGGAGGGGTAGAGGATGGAGGGGTAGAGGATGGAGGGGTAGAGAATGGAGGGGTAGAGAATGGAGGGGTAGAGGAAAGGTAGAGGGGTGGAGGGGTAAAGGATGGAGGGGTAGAGGATGGAAGGGTAGAGGATGGAGGGGTAGAGGATGGAGGGGTAGAGGAGGGGAGGCAGAGTGCTGGGTCTCCATCTGTACAGAGGTCAGCCTAAATCTCTCTGGGGTTCAGCCAGATGAAGACAAGCACAGCAGAGGTGTGAGCGTGTGTCAGAGAGAGAGAGCACTGCTGAAGCACCATATACCCTCAAGCAGAACAAATTGAGGGAAATGACATTTGTGTTTCTATACCTTCTAGCAAGGAAGAGAGGAACCACTTTCCTCAGTACAAGACCTCCTTGTACTCCTTCAGCTGGTCTTGAGTCAGTCTAACTCTTACCTGTACGAGGTGTTGCAGACCTCCTTGTTCTCGTTCAGCTGGTCCTGAGTCAGTCTAACTCTTACCTGTACGAGGTGTTGCAGACCTCCTTGTACTCCTTCAGCTGGTCTTGAGTCAGTCTAACTCTTACCTGTACGAGGTGTTGCAGACCTCCTTGTACTCCTTCAGCTGGTCTTGAGTCAGTCTAACTCTTACCTGTACGAGGTGTTGCAGACCTCCTTGTTCTCCTTCAGCTGGTCCTGAGTCAGTCTAACTCTTACCTGTACGAGGTGTTGCAGACCTCCTTGTACTCCTTCAGCTGGTCTTGAGTCAGTCTAACTCTTACCTGTACGAGGTGTTGCAGACCTCCTTGTTCTCGTTCAGCTGGTCCTGAGTCAGTCTAACTCTTACCTGTACGAGGTGTTGCAGACCTCCTTGTACTCCTTCAGCTGGTCTTGAGTCAGTCTAACTCTTACCTGTACGAGGTGTTGCAGACCTCCTTGTTCTCGTTCAGCTGGTCCTGAGTCAGTCTAACTCTTACCTGTACGAGGTGTTGCAGACCTCCTTGTTCTCCTTCAGCTGGTCCTGAGTCAGTCTAACTCTTACCTGTACGAGGTGTTGCAGACCTCCTTGTTCTCGTTCAGCTGGTCCTGAGTCAGTCTAACTCTTACCTGTACGAGGTGTTGCAGACCTCCTTGTTCTCCTTCAGCTGGTCCTGAGTCAGTCTAACTCTTACCTGTACGAGGTGTTGCAGACCTCCTTGTTCTCGTTCAGCTGGTCCTGAGTCAGTCTAACTCTTACCTGTACGAGGTGTTGCAGACCTCCTTGTACTCCTTCAGCTGGTCTTGAGTCAGTCTAACTCTTACCTGTACGAGGTGTTGCAGACCTCCTTGTTCTCGTTCAGCTGGTCCTGAGTCAGTCTAACTCTTACCTGTACGAGGTGTTGCAGACCTCCTTGTACTCCTTCAGCTGGTCTTGAGTCAGTCTAACTCTTACCTGTACGAGGTGTTGCAGACCTCCTTGTTCTCGTTCAGCTGGTCCTGAGTCAGTCTAACTCTTACCTGTACGAGGTGTTGCAGACCTCCTTGTTCTCCTTCAGCTGGTCCTGAGTCAGTCTAACTCTTACCTGTACGAGGTGTTGCAGACCTCCTTGTTCTCGTTCAGCTGGTCCTGAGTCAGTCTAACTCTTACCTGTACGAGGTGTTGCAGACCTCCTTGTTCTCCTTCAGCTGGTCCTGAGTCAGTCTAACTCTTACCTGTACGAGGTGTTGCAGACCTCCTTGTTCTCGTTCAGCTGGTCCTGAGTCAGTCTAACTCTTACCTGTACGAGGTGTTGCAGACCTCCTTGTACTCCTTCAGCTGGTCCTGAGTCAGTCTAACTCTTACCTGTACGAGGTGTTGCAGACCTCCTTGTTCTCCTTCAGCTGGTCCTGAGTCAGTCTAACTCTTACCTGTACGAGGTGTTGCAGACCTCCTTGTACTCCTTCAGCTGGTCCTGAGTCAGTCTAACTCTTACCTGTACGAGGTGTTGCAGACCTCCTTGTACTCCTTCAGCTGGTCCTGAGTCAGTCTAACTCTTACCTGTACGAGGTGTTGCAGACCTCCTTGTTCTCGTTCAGCTGGTCCTGAGTCAGTCTAACTCTTACCTGTACGAGGTGTTGCAGACCTCCTTGTACTCCTTCAGCTGGTCCTGAGTCAGTCTAACTCTTACCTGTACGAGGTGTTGCAGACCTCCTTGTACTCGTTCAGCTGGTCCTGAGTCAGTCTAACTCTTACCTGTACGAGGTGTTGCAGACCTCCTTGTACTCCTTCAGCTGGTCCTGAGTCAGTCTAACTCTTACCTGTACGAGGTGTTGCAGACCTCCTTGTACTCCTTCAGCTGGTCCTGAGTCAGTCTAACTCTTACCTGTACGAGGTGTTGCAGACCTCCTTGTACTCGTTCAGCTGGTCCTGAGTCAGTCTAACTCTTACCTGTACGAGGTGTTGCAGACCTCCTTGTACTCCTTCAGCTTGTCACAGACCATCTCCAGGAACTGGTTGGAGTAGGCACTCAGGTCCTGCATCAGAGTCATCAGGTCCTGGATGGACTTCTCCACGACTACTGTGCTCTGGAGAGGACACACAAATACAGGCTTAACACATTCAGAATGATACATTAAATGTTTCATTCCAGGCAGAAATAGTCAAGCTCCTTACATGGAGAGAGGTAGAGAATATGTTTCAGCTGTTAATACTTAGACACTAGTGAAACTATGTTTTGTTCTTTGTTCTCATTATAAAAAAGAAGGCAGTTCAAATGATATATCAAATAAATAATAAATATGAAACATATTGTGGAATGACAAAGTGAAAGAGTCCTAACCTCATCCCACATAACGTTTTTCATTTCAACCACAAAACTGTCACTGTCGCCTCAGCTCTGAGCCCAGTGATGCTTGTAATTCAGCCACTCCCTTGTCCTCCCTTAACCACGAAACATATCACTGAGTCCCAAATGACACCCTATTCTCTATATAGTGCACTACTTTTGACCAGGTCCCAGGGCTCTGGACAAAAGTAGTACACTATATAGGGAATATGGTGCAATTTGGGACGCAGGATCTCCTTACAGCCACTAGAAGGAGAGCAGATGAAGTCTCCTGAAGCAGTGTAACACCAGTGTTGAGGAGTGGGACTGTCAAGTCTCTCCTGTCCGATGTGCAAAGCCGTCAGCAGGCAACCAATCTAATACAATGACTATATTCTCCTGTCAGGGACTGGATGCTGTTGGGAGCTTGTCATTGTCAACGATATACCACCATGTCAGAGGAGTGGCAGGAGGTGTGTGTGTGTGTGTGTGAGAGAGAGAGATCAGGTGAGTGTGTGTGTGTGAGAGAGAAAGAGAGATCAGGTGAGTGTGTGTGTAGGTGTGTACCTATGCCTATACGCATGACAAGATCCCCAGTGAGCTCAGACAAACCTACAGTCATGACAGGTTAGCCAGTGTAGCGTAACAAATAGCAGGACGGAAGCTTCAATACACACATACACACACACCTAACTTGACACCACTGCCACAGACCTACACTACATGACCAGAAATATTTGGACACCTGCTGGTCGAACATCTCATTCCAAAATCATGGGCATTAATATAGAGTTGGTCCCCCATTTTGCTGCCATAACAGGCTCCACTCTTCTGGGAAGGCTTTCCACAAGATGGTGGAACATTGCTGCGGAGCCTGGCTCGCAGTCGGCGTTCTAATTCATCCCACAGGTGGTCAATGGGGTTGAGGTCAGGGCTCTGTGCAAGCCAGTCAAGTTCTTCCACACCGATCTCGACAAACCATTTCTGTATGGACCTCGCAGAGAGGAACAACTATCTTCTTTCCTCTTATTTGAACTATTTACTTATTTTTCCTCCCTCACTATTTTCTATAATGTCCATTCATTTCATCTGCTATTTTATCAATACAAATGTATTTCTTAGCGTGTGAGTTGTTTCTACGGGTCAGACCAAGACAAAGTGTGTTTGATTCAAATAAAGACCGATACTAGCGCACACAGTGGAGTGATCCATTGAAACTCACTAGCATTAGCCACAGCAGTGCTAACCGCTAGTTTAGAAGTAGCACAGTGTTTTAAAGCGTGTAAGTAGCAGCAGCAGTATTGGTTAGCAGTGGCAGCTGGCTGTACCAACTCTTACACTGTTGAATATGTCCAGCTGTGGCAGCGTGTAGTCAGCAGGGAACAGCAGGGGCCTGAACAGGGCAGTTACTGATTAAAGGGACTACTGGCTGGCCCCCTGGTCCCTCTCCCTGCTGGGGGGTAATGATCTGTAGCGCTGCCCATACCCAGAGCTCCACAAGGCTGGTCCCTGTCATGAAACTCCGCCAGGGGACGCCCCAGTCCCATTGCCCACGGCCCCCTGCCAGCCTGTCGGAGGAGAGCAGGGACCCATTCACTCAGCAGGGGAGGGCTGGAACTTCTAGACACAAGCAGACGTACAGGCACGTGCACAGTCGAACACACACATAGTTCACACACAGTACACACACAGTACGTACACACACAGTCCAGAACCCCCAGTGAGTGTGCGATGGAGCCAGGAAGAGGACTTTCTCTATTTGTCATCACAGAGACGATGGAAGGAGTCGCTGTGAGAGCCAAGGAGATGATGGCCATCCTGGTATTGGGTAAGAACTAAAGCCAACTCCAATGAATCAGCCATACAACTGTTAGCTTTCACTTTCAAATCACCTTCAGTTGCTAAAAAACGTAAAAGAATGATATAATCTTCCCCTTTTGACCTCTCTCTTTCTTTCTTTCTTTCTTTTTCTCTCTTTCCTTGGTGTTTAAACACTACGTCCACTATTCTTTCTCTCTCCTACTATGAGTTAGTGAGGCTGGATATCAGCAGGTCAGGAATGGTAAACAATGGATCCCAGATCCATTACTCCACTGGCTCTGCTTGCCTTGTCTAATTCTGCTCATTTAACATAGCCATTCGTCTTTGCAGCAGAAATCATTAAACAGTCATCAAGGGCCGCAGATTGAGAGAAGGAGAGAGAGAGAGAGAGAGAGAGCGCGAGAGGGACGAAGGGCGAGAGAAGGAGAGAGAGAGAGAGAGAGGGACAAAGGGCGAGAGAAGGAGAGAGAGAGAGCGAGAGAGAGAGCGAGAGGGACGAAGGGCAAGAGAGACAGGGAAAGAGAGAGAGAATTCACAAAGGTCTTGACAACAGTGGGACCTCTCCATCTTATTTAACGGTTACATAAGGAGGAGACGAAATGCATTCTGGGGGCTGGTGAAACTTTTCCCATGAGACAACTTTATTGACAACTCACTCTCTTTCCACAAACACTCTAGCTTTAAGCAACAGACTCACAGTCACACTCTCTCTAGTATTCCTCTATAAAATGCATTAAAACCAAAGCACACACACACACACACAGTGAAACATGGCTGACTTGCACTTTGTACTTCCTTTTGTTCTATTTTGTGTCGGAGTCTAGCTGAAAGCAAATTTAATTGAGGCCGGCGATACACAAAATGGGTCTAGAAATTCAGCAATTTAACAGCATAAATTCCATCAGAGTGTGAAAGGCCCCATCTCTGAGAGCTAATGATGAAAAGAGTGCACAGTGAGCACTCAGACTGTCGTGTCATTGGCTGCCGCCGTTAATGCAGTGGTATCGCCATAGAAATGCCTGAGCAGGTGATAATAGCAGTTATTAGAGTTGTAAACACTCCTGAATACAGGCAAGAGCAGGGGAGGTATCCGGTGTAAGTGGCGGGATGTGTTCTTGATGACTTTGAAGCTCTAGTGTGATAATAGTACACTAGTCATCTTCCTATAAAGAGACTGATCTAAGGAACAGTTTCTCTCATTCCTCTCACTGATTGTGATGATAGAGGACATATTGAGCATTTTTGGACCTTGAGTGCATCAGGGGGTCCTGAGTGAAATAGCGAAAGGAACTTAAAGCTGCCATGATGCACACTGGTCAAAAACTGGTAGAATCAACGTTGTTTCAATGTAATCTCAACCCAAAAAATATAATTGATGACGTTGAATCAACGCGGAAAACAGATTGGATGAGCAAAAAGTCCCAACTTTTAACATAAATCCAATGAGATGGTGATATTTTTGGTTGATTTCACATTGCATTCACGTTAGTTGACAACTCAACCAAATGTAAATCAAAACTAGACGTTGAACTGCCGTCTGTGCCCAGTGGATGCTCTCTATTGAATGGTCCACTACTAGGCCTTGCCATATTGCTGAAACTGTAGAATTGATCAAATGAAATGGTATTAAATGTACAGACTGAATTGACTTGGAAACTATCCCAAATCTTCTACCCCTGTACTGCTGTCCTGTCTCTGTTACGAACAGATCCACACATTCAAGGTCCTGGAGAGGGGTCTGGAGAGGGCTGTAAAGGGGCTCAGTCGTGCCCCTGAAACGGGTCAGGGGTTTCCCCATTAATCGAGGGGCGTCCCCCATGGATCGAGAGGGCCAGAGCATTTAACCCCGTGCGTTCCGCCACGTCACTCTCATCACTGACCCAAAACCGCTGACTCCTGTGTTGGCTGTGACTTGTGTTGGCTGTGACTCGTGTCACCCCACATTCAAGTCTGCAGGGCAGGGTACTACAAACACAAATAACATGCTTATACACACACACACACACACACACTGAAGTAGCAGAAGCATGTGGGCCGTCCGGCGTGTGCAGAGGGAGTCTCAGAGGCGTGAGGCCATGCTGACGTTGATGAATGATCTGCCAGACGCTGTCCTACTCATGTGTGACTCCCCTTTACCCCAGTGAGGGAGGGCTGTGTGTTTGGTTATGAAAGGGTAGATTCTCTTTGTAAAAGTGTTTGTTCCAGTGTGTGTGTGTGTGTGTGTGTGTGGGGGGGGGGGGGGTTGTGCGCATGCATATGTGTGTGTGTGTGTGCAAGGTTGTAAAAGAGTTGATTATCTTTCTATGTGTGTTTGTTCCAGTGTGTGTGTAAGGTAGTAAAATAGTTGATCTTTCTGTGTGTGTTTGTTCCAGTGTGCATGTATGCGTGCTGGTGTGCGTGTGTTCACGCAGTAAATTGTAAATAACACATACAGTAGTTCTGCAAACAAACCTTGGCTGGATGGCATTAGACATGTTAGGCCCTGCTTCAATCTAAATGGAAATATAAACTTTATCTCTCTCCCTCCCTCCTGTTTGAGGATTGGTGTTCACTTCATAGGAACGATTCAGTGTTTGTGTCCAAATGGCACCCTAACCCCTACATAGTGCACTACTTTTGACCAGAACGCTATGAGCCCTGGTCAAATGTAGTGCAATATAATAGGAATAGGGCGCCATTTAAGATGTAAACAGTCACATGACAATGAAATGTCACAAAAAAAAAGCTTCTTCTCGAGGCCTCTTCATAGAAGAGTGGAAAACACCTATCACAAGCTGTCACCTCCGATCACGTCAAATCAAAGGCCTCTCTGGTGAGTTAAAGTGCAGATCACAGCCAATCAGCACCCGCTGTTAGTGTTAACATCAGTGAATGCATCCAACCAACTACTTCTCCTCTAATGGAATGATGCACAAATTGAGAGCGGAATGTCATAGTTCCTCACAGAGAGATGCTTATTTACAACCTCCGCTCTCTATGACTGGAAAAAGAGCAGCATGTATTGTGTTCTTATTCACATACAGTATCATCAGCACAATGAACTAATGAAAGGGTTTGGATAATGTATGGGTCAAGCCGACAGCATGTGCACAAGTAGGGTTGAATATTTCCCTGGTATTTTACAAAATGTTCCAACCCAAGAACAAATCACTTTTCTCCAGGGTAACACCGTTATTTCCCACCAAAACCGGAAGTGACATTTAAAAGCATATAAAACATATACATGTATGGATTTGATTAGAGGTTTGATCGGTAACAAAGTTCAAGCCTTATGCTACCGGAGTCTGATGAGCCATACATTAAAGACATTTTATGATCCATCGCCCAACGATTGTGCCATTATCCAATACAGAGCCTGATATATAGGCTACCACACATTATGCCTGACAGAAAAACACAAAAGTCTGGACTGCAGTCTATTACTGTATTGTATTGAATGATACTGTATTACATGGACTAGCTTTACAGACATTGTTCAAACCATGAAGCTGGGAGAGAACATGCTATGCTGGTGCAGGACACACGGCCTACAAAGTGACAATTACAGGCAAGAAAATATAATAGGGTATATTTTCAATGTTAGAATTAGTAGGCTGATGGGGCGGCAGGGTAGCCTAGTGGTTAGAGCGTTGGACTAGTAATTTGCAAGTTGCAAGTTCAAATCCCCCAGCTGACAAGGTACAAATCTGTCATTCTGCCCTGAATAGGCAGTTAACCCACTGTTCCTTGACTTGCCCAGTTAAATAAAGGTTAAATAAAAAATATATATAGGCTACCTTTTATAATATTTCCTGTAATGTTGTGTGCGTACTAGCCTACCTCCTCTACCTATTGTCACTTCATTCCCACTGTCATTCCTCCCTCGCCATCAACAGTTAAATGAAATAAGTTTCTAGGACAGCATGAGCTAAGGAGAGAAGCCAGCGGAGTGCAGGGGCATTCTGCCCAAGAGACAAAGGCAGTAAGTTAGAAGCTTACGCATAACCCATCATTCATTAGCTAAATAGAAGGCTAATACAGCATTGCATTAATTACCTGAAAGAGGTTGGAGAACACATTGATATATTGAGATATATACCGTGGCATGAAAAAGTATGCGAACCCTTTGAAATGACCTGGATTTCTCGACAAACACAGTCTGCTTAAACTAATAACACACAACCAATTCTATGTTTTCATGTCTTTATTGAACACGCCGTGTAAACATTCACAGTGCAGTGGCTTCTGTTGAAGCCATTCTGTTGTTGATTTACTTCTGTGTTTTGGGTCGTAGTACTGTTGCATCACCTAACCTCTGTTGAGCTTCAACTGGTGGACAAATAGCCTTACATTCTCCTGCAAAATGTCTTGAAAAACTTGGGAATTCATTTTTCCTTCGATGATAGCAATATGTCCAGGCCCTGAGGCAGCAAAGCAGCCCCAAACCATGATGCTCCCTCCACCATACTTTACAGTTGGAATGAGGTTTTGATGTTGGTGTGCTGTGCCTTTTTTCTCCACACATAGTGTTGTGTGTTCCTTCCAAACAACTCAACTATATTTTCATCTGTTCACAGAATATTTTGCCAGTAGCGCTGTGGAACATCCAGGTGCACTTTTACAACTTCAGAAGCGCAGCAATGTTTTTTTTGGACAGCAGTGGCTTCTTCTGTGGTGTCCTCCCATGAAAACCATTCTTGTTTAGTGTTTTACGTATCGTAGACTCGTCAACAGAGATGTTAGCATGATCCAGAGAATTCTGTAAGTCTTTAGTTGACACTCTAGGATTCTTCTTAACCTCATTGAGCATTCTGCGCTGTGCTCTTGCAGTCATCTTTACAGGAGGGCCATTCCAAGGGAGAGTAGCAACAGTGCTGAACTTTCTCCATTTATAGACAATGTGTCTTACTGTGGACTGATGAACATCAAGGCTTTTAGAGATATTTTGTAAACCTTTCCAGCTTTATGCAAGTCAACAATTCTTAATCTTAGGTCTTCTGAGATGTATTTTATTCAAGGCATGGTTCACATCAGGCAATACTTCTTGCGAATAGCAAACTTTTTTAAAGGGCAAGGCGGCTCTAACCAACATCTCCAATCTCATCTCATTGACAGGACTTTAGCCTAGGGTTCACATACTTGTGAATGTTTAAATGACATGAATTTTGAATGTTTAAATGACAATAATTTGTGTGTTATTAGTTTAAGCACACTATGTTTGTCTATTGTTGTGACTTAGATGAAGATCAGATCGAATTTGATGAACAATTTATGCAGAAATCCAGGTAATTCCAAAGGGTTCACATACTTTTTCTTGCCACTGTATACAGTGCATTTGTACTGTATTCAGACCCCTTGACTTTTTCCACATTTTGTTACATTACAGCCTGTTCAAAAGTTTGGGGTCACTTGGAAAAATCCTTGTTTTTGAAAGAAATAAAAATAACATCAAATTGATCAGAAATACAGTGTCGACATTGTTAATGTTGTAAATGACTACTGTAGCTGGAAACGGCTGATTTCTTTTGGAATATCTACATAGGAGTACAGAGGCCCATTATCAGCAACCATCAGTCCTGTGTTCCAATAGCACGTTGTATTAGCTAATCCAAGTTTATAATTTTAAAAGGCTAATTGATCATTAGAAAACCCATTTGCAATTATGTTAGCACAGCTGAAAACTGTTGTTCTGATTAAAGAAGCAATAAAACGGGTCCTTCTTTAGACTAGTCGAGTATCTGGAGCATCAGCATTTGAGGGTTCGATTACAGGCTCAAAACTTTCTTCTGAAACTCGTCAGTCTATTCTTGTTCTGAGAAATGAAGGCTCTTCCATGAGAGAAATTGCCAAGAAACTGAAGATCTGGTAGAACGCTGTGTACTACTCCCTTCACAAAAGAGTGCAAACGGGCTCTAACCAGAATAAAAAGAGTGGGAGGCCCCGGTGCACAACTGAGCAAAAGGACAAGTACATTAGAGTGTCTAGTTTGAGAAACAGACTCCTCACAAGTCCTCAACTCGCTGCTTCATTAAATAGTACCCGCAAAACACCAGTCTCAACGTCAACAGTGAAGAAGCGACTCCGGGATGCTGGGCTTCTAGGCAGAGTTCCTCTGTCCAGTGTCTGTGTTCTTCTGCCCATCAATCTTTTCTTATTATTGGACAGTCTGAGATATGACTTTGTATTTGCAACTCTGCCTAGAAGGCCAGCATCCCAGAGTCACCTCTTCACTGTTGACGTTGAGACTGGTGTTTTGCTGTTCTTAACTAACTTGCCTAGTTAAATAAAGCCTCAATTAAAAACATTTAAAAATAACCAGCAATGGCCAGCCCTGCATTCTGCAGCAAAACGCCATCCCATTTGGTTTGCGCTTAGTGGGACTATCATTTGTCTTTCAACAGGACAATGACCCAACACACATTCCATATGTGTTATTTCATAGTGTTGATGCCTTCACTATTATTCTACAATGTAGAAAATAGTCAAATAAAGAAAAACCCTAGAATGAGTAGGTGTCCAAACGTTTGACTGGTACTGTAGATCTTGAAGATGATTAGGCCTATCTATTTTGGATGCAATTTTAATAGAATTGATGGAGAGAGAGAACGACAGAGTGCTCGCGTGCGCACTGATTTAAAGCAATGATATTCGAGTGATAGGCTGTTGTAAAACTCTGCAGCAATGATATTTGAGTGATAGGCTGTTGTAAAACTCTGCAGCAATGATATTCGAGTGATAGGCTGTTGTAAAACTCTGCAGCAATGATATTCGAGTGATAGGCTGTTGTAAAACTCTGCAGCAATGATATTCGAGTGATAGGCTGTTGTAAAACTCTGCAGCAATGATATTCGAGTGATAGGCTGTTGTGAAACTCTGCAGCTGCAATTTTGCATCTTTACAATGAAAAAATAAGGTGACCCCCAAAAGCTAGATGGAAATGTGTAAATTAGATACGCATGCAATCCTGATATTAATGTAGCATAAGCTGAGCTGCAGCAAATGTAGTCCCACCGTTCACAAGAAAAGGAGTGACCAGGATGAGATGAAACATGCATTGTAAACTGCGTTCCATAAGGAGATGCGAGGTGTCCCCCCACTCGGAGCGTTGATGATTCATCATGCAGATAGCAGAGTAGGCTGTGGTCCATAGAGAAGACAGAGACACAGCATATCATTTAACAGTTCTATTTAGCAACATAATATTTATTATCATTTACCGGTTTCTCACTGTTGTTTATCCCGGGAAAAGGGAGTGGGAAATCTGGGGAAATGTCAGTAACCCGGTGTCCGCTATTCAACAGTGCCCAGCTAGACATGCCACATGCAGTAAGATGACAATCTTATGTATTTGACTGTATCCACAGGGGGGGGGGTCACAACATGAAAGAGCAGAATGCGCTTTGCCAGGGTGGGTTAAAACCCTTATCATCATCACCACCATCGCCTTGGATGCTGTGTGTGCTTATATCACACTCACCTTTTAACAGATGGCTCCCCAACACACACACACACACACACACACTGAGTTGTGTCTCCAACCCTAACACTAATCCTGAGAATGCTGTGGTTTCCCCAGACAGCATTCTGTCAAACCTCGTAATCAACCCTAGCTCTCTCTCCCTCCTTTCTCCTCGGGGGGTTACCACGGTGATGGCAGCATCATTACACCCCGGTGGAGGGGAGGCGGCGGAACCTGCCCACAACAAAGCATCACCCATGGCAACAACTGGGTTGGGTTATCAGGTTATAGATGTAGAGATGTTCACTCAGTGGGGTCGTGTGTGTGTGTGTACTGTGTACACTGTGTGTGTCTGAAAGTGTCTGTGAGCGTGTGTACTGTGTGTGTTTGTGTACTGTGTGTGCACTGTGTGCACTGTGGGTGTACTGTGTGTTTGTGTTTGTACTGTATGTGTGTACGGTGTGTGTTTGTACTGTGTGTGTGTGTACGGTGTGTGTTTGTGTACTGTGTGTGTTTGTACTGTGTGTGTTTGTGTACTGTGTGTACTGTGTGTGTGTGTGTGTGTGTGTGTGTGTGTACTGTGTGTGTGTGTGTGTGTGTACGTTTGTGTACTGTGTACGTTTGTGTACTGTGTGCGTTTGTGTACTGTGTGCGTTTGTGTACTGTGTGTGTTTGTGTTTGTGTACTGAACCTAGGAAGAAACCTAGAGAGGAACCAGGCTATGAGGGGTGGCCTGTCCTCTTCTGGCTGTGCTGGGTGGAGATTATAACAGAACATGGCCAAGATGTTCAAATGTTCATAAATGACCAGCATGGTCGAATAATAATAATCACAGTAGTTGTAGAGGGTGCTATAAGTCAGCACCTCAGGAGTAAATGTCAGTTGGCTTTTCACAGCCGATCCTTAAGAGTATCTCTACTGCTCCTGCTGTCTCTAGAGAGTTGAAAACAGCAGGTCTGGGACAGGTAACACGTCCGGTGTGTGTACTGTGTGTGTGTATGTGTGTGTGTGTGTGTACTGTGTGCACTGTGTGTGTACTGTGTGCACTGTGTGTGTGTGTACTGTGGGTGTGTGTGTGTTGTGTGTGTACTGTGGGTGTGTGTGTGTTGTGTGTGTACTGTGTGTGTTTGTGTGCGTGTAATGTGTGTGTGTGTGTGTGTGTAATGTGTGTGTGTGTGTGTAATGTGTGTGTGTGTGTGTAATGTGTGTGTGTGTGTGTGTGTGTGTGTGTGTAATGTGTGTGTGTGTACTGTGTGTGTGTACTGTGTGTGTGTTGTGTGTGTGTGTACTGTGTGTGTGTGTGTACTGTGTGTGTGTGTGTACTGTGTGTGTGTGTGTGTACTGTGTGTGTGTACTGTGTGTGTTTGTGTGTAATGTGTGTGTGTGTGTGTACTGTGTGTGTGTGTGTGTACTGTGTGTGTGTGTGTACTGTGTGTACTGTGTGTGTGTACTGTGTGTGTTTGTGTGTAATGTGTGTGTGTGTGTGTGTAATGTGTGTGTGTGTGTGTACTGTGTGTACCCCCAAAAAGGTTCCAAATGGACCTAATGGAGCACAGAGATGGACCCCCCCCCCCACAGAAGGCAATGAAATACATATCACCATGGTGCTAATGAAGATGCACACACACACACATCCCTTTCTCTCTCTCCCTCCTTTCTCCTCAGGGGGTTACCACGGTGATGGTCGCATCATTACACTCTGGAGGAGGGGCGGAGGTGGAACCCGCCCACTCAAAGCATCACCCATGGCAACCACTGAGTTGGGTGATCAGGTTATAGATGGAGATGTTCACTCAGAGGGGGTCGTGTGTGTGTGTGTACGTACGTGTGTGTGTGTGAGAGAGAGAGAGCGAGAGTGTGTGTGTGTGTGTGTGTGTGTGTGTGTGTGTGTGTGTGTGTGTGTGTACTATGGGTGTCTGTAAGTGTACAATGAGATTCATTATCATAGCACCACACACATCATGTTATTTTTCATCAAACCACATGACAGCTGGATCTTGTATCATGGGCTCAAAGTAAACTCCCTTTTCCTTCAAACCAGGAGACCGTTTTTAACAGGTCTGACATTCCAACTTCCTGCTCCTCTTTCCTCAGACAAACAGTAGTGTTATCTGTCCCAACACACACTATCCTTCAGCAGCCACACTGCTAGGAGCCGGTTCTACTTTGAGTCAAACCGTCCGTCTCTCTCCCTCTCTCTCTAGATATACTGTAAAAGGGATTTTAGGTACAGACCAAATCGTAGAAATTCATTCATGTTGATTAGGTGCAAAATCAACATTTTTAACAGCTGTAAAATTGTCCACGAGGTGGTTAGGCTCAATCTGTTTTATGACAGATAAAGGAGCGATGCATCCCAAACAACATGTGGGTTGAATGACATCTAAATGGATTGTTATACTGCATAAGGCCCTAGAAAGTTGGGCGTTCCACCATATTGTTTTTTACGGTGGAATCTCATTTAGTCGTAAACACCAGAATAACTTGAGTTTACTAGTGTGTGTGTTTATAGGGAAACCTGTGGGGTTTGTGTGTTTGTAGGTAAACCTGTGGTGTGTGTGTGTTTATAGGGAAACCTGTGGTGTGTGTGTGTGTTTATAGGTAAACCTGTGGGGTGTGTGTGTTTATAGGTACACCTGTGGTGTGTGTGTGTTTATAGGTAAACCTGTGGTGTGTGTGTTTATAGGTAAACCTGTGGGGTGTGTGTGTTTATAGGTAAACCTGTGGGGTGTGTGTGTTTATAGGTAAATCTGTGTCCACAGTTTTGGGTTGAGCCTGTGTCTGAGAATGTAAAATATCTGTGTTCAAATGTGTGGATGCACGTGTGTGTCCAATGTGTGTGTGCATCCACCCAGGCTGTCTCCCCACCTTCGTCCTGTGCTCCCTCAGACACCCAGGCTGTCTCCCCACCTTCGTCCTGTGCTCCCTCAGACACCCAGAGGAGTCCTGTGGTCCCAATCACACATCAACACAATGCAGCTAACTGGGGATTGTTCTGTGATTGCCTGTTGTTGCCCCCCCGGCCGTGAGAGGCACTTCATAATGGGCTTCCCAACCCACCACCGCAGGAGCCAATCAGCAGGCAGCTGATAAACACATCAACAAACACACCGAATAAAAAGGTCAGTGTCATTAGACAACCGTTTGTGGGGGTGGCAGGGTGGGAAGGTGGGATAGTGTGTGTGCATGTAAATAAGCAGAGGGAAATTAAAAAGGTCAAATTCATTAGCAGACCATTGGCATATGAACACATCTGTAATTCAGGGTGCACTCCGGCAAATGACGTGGCTACAGATGTAATCAGCGTTCCATCCAGCCCCAGTCAAGAGGTTAACACAAACACCCTTCAATGGATACATTACTGGGCTGTGTCCCAAAATGGCCTTCTATTCCCTATACAGTGCACTACTCATCACCAGAACCCTATAGGTGCTGGTCAAAAGAAGTGCACCATGTAGGGAATAGGCTGGCTGGTAACGAATCTGAACGGCACTTAACATCCCACAGTGTGAACAAACAGCTTGGATTGGTTGTTTAATGTGATTATGGCTTTGGTTTGGCCTTGGCTTGTACAGAATCCACACACACACACAGAGTCAGGAGACATGGACATAACGTCTCAACGGGAGACATGGACATAACGTCTCAACAGGAGACATGGACATAACGTCTCAACAGGAGACATGGACATAACGTCTCAACGGGAGACATGGACATAACGTCTCAACAGGAGACATGGACATAACGTCTCAACAGGAGACATGGACATAACGTCTCAACAGGAGACATGGACATAATGTCACAACAGGAGACATGGACATAACGTCTCAACAGGAGACATGGACATAACGTCTCAACAGGAGACATGGACATAACGTCACAACAGGAGACATGGACATAACGTCACAACAGGAGACATGGACATAACGTCTCAACAGGAGACATGGACATAACGTCTCAACAGGAGACATGGACATAACGTCTCAACAGGAGACATGGACATAACGTCTCAACAGGAGACGTGGACATAACGTCACAACAGGAGACGTGGACATAACGTCACAACAGGAGACATGGACATAACGTCTCAACAGGAGACATGGACATAACGTCTCAACGGGAGACATGGACATAACGTCACAACAGGAGACATGGACATAACGTCTCAACGGGAGACATGGACATAACGTCTCAACGGGAGACATGGACATAACGTCTCAACGGGAGACATGGACATAACGTCACAACGGGAGACATGGACATAACGTCTCAACGGGAGACATGGACATAACGTCTCAACGGGAGACATGGACATAACGTCACAACAGGAGACATGGACATAACGTCTCAACAGGAGACATGGACATAACGTCACAACAGGAGACATGGACATAACGTCTCAACAGGAGACATGGACATAACGTCACAACAGGAGACATGGACATAACGTCTCAACAGGAGACATGGACATAACGTCACAACAGGAGACATGGACATAACGTCTCAACAGGAGACATGGACATAACGTCACAACAGGACAACAGGAGACATGGACATAACGTCACAACGGGAGACATGGACATAACGTCTCAACAGGAGACATGGACATAACGTCTCAACAGGAGACATGGACATAACGTCACAACAGGACAACAGGAGACATGGACATAACGTCACAACGGGAGACATGGACATAACGTCTCAACAGGAGACATGGACATAACGTCTCAACAGGAGACATGGACATAACGTCACAACAGGAGACATGGACATAACGTCACAACAGGAGACATGGACATAACGTCACAACAGGAGACATGGACATAACGTCACAACAGGAGACATGGACATAACGTCTCAACAGGAGACATGGACATAACGTCTCAACAGGAGACATGGACATAACGTCACAACAGGAGACATGGACATAACGTCTCAACAGGAGACATGGACATAACGTCTCAACAGGAGACATGGACATAACGTCACAACAGGAGACATGGACATAACGTCACAACAGGAGACATGGACATAACGTCTCAACAGGAGACATGGACATAACGTCACAACAGGAGACATGGACATAACGTCTCAACAGGAGACATGGACATAACGTCACAACAGGAGACATGGACATAACGTCACAACAGGAGACATGGACATCACAACGTCACAACAGGAGACATGGACATAACGTCACAACAGGAGACATGGACATAACGACATAACGTCTCAACAGGAGACATGGACATAACGTCACAACAGGAGACATGGACAACGTCGTCACAACAGGAGACATGGACATAACGTCACAACAGGAGACATGGACATAACGTCACAACAGGAGACATGGACATAACGTCACAACAGGAGACATGGACATAACGTCACAACAGGAGACATGGACATAACGTCTCAACAGGAGACATGGACATAACGTCTCAACAGGAGACATGGACATAACGTCACAACAGGACAACAGGAGACATGGACATAACGTCTCAACAGGAGACATGGACATAACGTCACAACAGGAGACATGGACATAACGTCTCAACAGGAGACATGGACATAACGTCTCAACAGGAGACATGGACATAACGTCACAACAGGAGACATGGACATAACGTCTCAACAGGAGACATGGACATAACGTCACAACAGGAGACATGGACATAACGTCTCAACAGGAGACATGGACATAACGTCTCAACAGGAGACATGGACATAACGTCTCAACAGGAGACATGGACATAACGTCTCAACAGGAGACATGGACATAATGTCACAACAGGAGACATGGACATAACGTCACAACAGGACAACAGGAGACATGGACATAACGTCACAACAGGAGACATGGACATAACGTCACAACAGGAGACATGGACATAACGTCACAACAGGAGACATGGACATAATGTCACAACAGGAGACATGGACATAACGTCACAACAGGACAACAGGAGACATGGACATAACGTCACAACAGGAGACATGGACATAACGTCTCAACAGGAGACATGGACATAACGTCACAACAGGAGACATGGACATAACGTCACAACAGGAGACATGGACATAACGTCACAACAGGACAACAGGAGACATGGACATAACGTCACGACATTATTTCAAGAGCAAAATTACTGGATATGATTCAGTGGTGGCTTCATCACCCTGGTATGTGTGAATGCATGCCTCTGTCTCCCTGTGTGTGTGTATGTGTATGTGTATGTGTATGTACGTGTGTGTGTGTGTACGTGTGCGTACGTGTGTTTGTGCGTGTGTGTGCGTACGTGTGTTTGTGCGTGTGTGTGTGTACGTGTGCGTACGTGTGTGTACGTGTGCGTACGTGCG
This sequence comes from Oncorhynchus clarkii lewisi, assembly GCF_045791955.1. Taxonomy (NCBI): domain Eukaryota; kingdom Metazoa; phylum Chordata; class Actinopteri; order Salmoniformes; family Salmonidae; genus Oncorhynchus; species Oncorhynchus clarkii. The sequence continues at coordinate 71,310 of NW_027261072.1, forward strand.
TGTGTGTACGTGTGTGTGTGTGTACGTGTGTGTGTGTGTGTGTGTACGTGTGTGTGTGTGTGTGTGTGTGTGTGTGTATAGGGACCCCCATCCAAGAGATTAATGGAGCCAATCTCCAGTTCTGGTCTGTAGAGTGACCACCCTCCTGGATAGAGGAGACTAATTAAATAAATCAATCAGGGGGAACAGGACCACTGAACAGATAGCATCACACTGCTACCACCACTAACCAGAGAGAGAGAGAAGGAGGAAGGAAGGTAGAGGGAGAGAAAGGGTAGGAGGGTTAAACGAAATGAAAAAAGATGACCAGTAAACAGGCAGGGAGAGGAGAACAAGAGGAAGGAGCAACAACAGAAGAGAGAGAGACAGAGTATGCCTCTTTCTTATTTATAACCCCTGCTGGGCCTTCTGACCAATCACCTGGGTCCATGTTATCACAAAGACACATGATTGGATCATACACGCTACATACTGGACTAAAATGACACTGGTGTTATCATAGGGCCTGTGTCCTGGCCGACTGATAACCATACAGTCTCATATTAATATCATCATTACTATCATACACACTCTCCCCTTACACACTGCTGGGGCCTAGTGATAGGGAGGATGTTTAACATATCATTACTATTATTATGGTATGGCTGCTATATGAAAACATGATGTCGGTTGGATGTGTTATCAGGTCTCTTTCCAGGACTGGGGTGTTACATTCACCTTGACCCCCCTCTAAAGTCACAAGCCCATGTCAGTATCATCAGGTCAGAGTTCATTGACTGCCCATATGAGAGAGATATTCAGAATTTGTGTGCTATATACTGACATACAGTGCATTAGGGAAGGTATTCAGACCCCTTGACTTTTTCAAGATTTTGTTACGTTACAGCCTTATTCTAGAATGTATTAAATGTTTTTCCCCCCCTCATCAATCTACACACAATACCCCATAATGACATCACAATACCCCATAATGACATCACAATACCCCATAATGACAAACCAAACACTGTTTTATAGACATTTTTTAACAAACATTTATAAAACAGAAATATCACATTAACATAAGTATTCTAAGTACTCTTTACTCAGTACTTTGTTGAAGCACCTTTGGCAGAAATTACAGCCTTGAGTCTTCTTGGGTATGACGTTACAAGCTTGGCACACCTGTATTTGGGGAGTTTCTCCCATTCTTCTCTGCAGATCCTCTCAAGCTCTGTCAGGTTGGATGGGGAGTGTTGCTGCACAGCGATTTTCAGGTCTCTCCAGAGATGTTCAATTGGGTTCAAGTCCGGGCTCTGGCTGGGCCAGTCAAGGACATTCAGACACTTGTCCCGAAGCCACTCCTGCGCTGTCTTGGCTGTGTGCTTATAATCGTTGTCCTGTTGGAAGGTAAACCTTCGCCACAGTTCGAGGTCCTGTACTTTTCTCTGTACTTTTCTCCGTTCATCGTTGCCTCGATCCCTGTCCCTGCCGCTGAAAAACATCCCCACAGCATGATGCTCCCACCTCCATACTTCACCGTAGGGATGGTGCCAAATTTCCTCCAGACATGACACTTGGCATTCATGCCACAGAGTTCAATCTTGGTTTCATCAGACCAGAAAATCTTGTTTCTCATGGTATTTAGGTGCCTTTTTGCAAACTCCAAGCGGACTGTCATGTGCCTTTTACTAAGGAGTGCCTTCCGTCTGGCCACTCTACCATAAAAGCCTGATTGATGGAGTACTGCAGAGATGGTTGTCCTTCTGTAAGGTTCTCCCATCTCCAGAGAGAAACTCTGGAAACCATCGTGTTTTTGTTCACCTCCCTGACCAAGGCCCTTCTCCCCGATTGCTCAGTTTGGTCGGGAGGTCAGCTTCAGGAAGAGTCTTGGTGGTTCCAAACCTATTCCACTTAAGAATGATGGAGGCCACTGTGTTCTTGGGGACCTTAAATAATTCTCCACCGACAATTACTTTGACCTCATGTCTTGGGTTTTGCTCTGACATGCACTGTCAACTGTGAGACCTTATATAGACAGGTGTGTGCCTTTCCAAATCATGTCCAATCAATTGAATTTACCACAGGTGGACTCCAATCAAGTTGAAGAAACATCTCAAGGATGATCAATGGAAACAGGATGCACCTGAGCTCAATTTCGAGTCTCATAGCAAAGGGTCTGTCTCTAGATAACGTATCGTTCCTGTATGGTATCAGAGCCTATGTCTTTAGATAACGTATCGTTCCTATATGGTATCAGAGCCTATGTCTCTAGATAACGTATCGTTCCAGAGCCTATGTCTCTAGATAACGTATCGTTCCTGTATGGTATCAGAGCCCATGTCTCTAGATAACGTATCGTTCCTGTATGGTATCAAAGCCCATGTCTCTAGATAACGTATCGTTCCTGTATGGTATCAGATCCCATGTCTCTAGATAATGTATCGTTCCTGTATGGTATCAGAGCCCATGTCTTTAGATAACGTATCGTTCCTGTATGGTATCAGAGCCCATGTCTCTAGATAATGTATCGTTCCTGTATGGTATCAGAGCCCATGTCTCTAGATAACGTATCGTTCCTGTATGGTATCAGAGCCCATGTCTCTAGATAACGTATCGTTCCTGTATGGTATCAGAGCCCATGTCTTTAGATAACGTATCGTTCCTGTATGGTATCAGAGCCCATGTCTCTAGATAACGTATCGTTCCTGTATGGTATCAGAGCCCATGTCTCTAGATGACGTATTGTTCCTGTATGGTATCAGAGCCCATGTCTCTAGATAACGTATCGTTCCTGTATGGTATCAGAGCCCATGTCTCTAGATGACGTATCGTTCCTGTATGGTATCAGAGCCCATGTCTCTAGATAACGTATTGTTCCTGTATGGTATCAGAGCCCATGTCTCTAGATAACGTATCGTTCCTGTATGGTATCAGAGCACATGTCTCTAGAAAACGTATCGTTCATGTATGGTATCAGAGCCCATGTCTCTAGATAACGTATCGTTCCTGTATGGTATCAGAGCCCATGTCTCTAGATAACGTATCGTTCCTGTATGGTATCAGATCCTATGTCTCTAGATAACGTATCGTTCCTGTATGGTATCAGAGCCCATGTCTCTAGATAATGTATCGTTCCTGTATGGTATCAGAGCCCATGTCTATAACGTATCAAATGGTCTAGAAAGGTAAAGATGTAAATGCCTAGTAGTGACCTGTATTTACCACGGCGTCCCGTGATATCCCAGGGTGTGTTGTCCTATATGGTAACAGCTAACACTACAGTGTGGTGGTACAGTACATCTCCCCATGACAATGCTACCCAGCTGTATGTGAGTCTGGATGGAGCAACATCTCCCCCCCAAGCCCCAAAACACAGCAACCCACTCTGTGTGTCCACCAGGTATGTCCACTAATGCCTTCCCCCTAACCCCATGTACATACATGTGTGTTGTGGTGGAGTGGATGGCAGGTGCACCTATAAATGGGGTCCCCTGCCGTTTCCTGTGTGATGGCAGCCAAGGTAGAGAGTGTGTTTAATGTAGTGTATCAACATGTGTCTCTCTGTCCCTTCAGCCCATTGGTTCAAGTGCCAGTGGTGTGGCCCCACTCTTAGAACACCTGCTGTAGGAACACACTTGTGTGTCCCCCCCCCCCAAACAGCAGGCATGCACCATTTCCCATCTACATTAGGCCTGAGAAAGACCCAACACGTACAAGGAATGTGATGATCTAAACGGCAAGAACAGCTCCTTTAACCTACAGCAGCTTCCCTTTAAAACACTGATACAGAAGGATGTATTGTTCTATAGCTGTCCACCTCTGGGACATGTATCATCTCCTTCAGTCTCTTTCCTCCATAAAGCCACCTGCCATCTTGAGTGAGCAGGGAGCACTGAGGACTGGAGTAGCCCATTAAAAGTAGTGGCCCGCTGTCACACTGAGACCAACCAGCCAGGACACAGTGGGGATCGGTTGGACTTCTCTCGCAAGCGCACACACACACGAGGGCCTGGGTCTTGTATGTGTGTATCTGGCAGTAGAGGAAGGAGCAGGCAGGCCTCTTTGATTGGCGTAATTAAAAAAGCCAAAACCCCAAACAAAAGGAGCGTTTTATGGAGCTCCCGCTAACTGGAGAGAGGCTCATTAGCCTAGCAGTGTAATTAGCAAGATGCCGCAGTCCTCGTTAAGGAGAAGTCATAATCGTAAACAAACGCCAGTGAACTCCGAGCCAGGAGCTGTAATGAACTGTCAGTATTCTCTCACTCTGAATGGAGAGTTAACAAAGACAGAGGGGCAGACACACACTGTCTTAAAACACACCTACATACACATTCTGGAGTGGATACACACACTGTCTTAATACACACCTACATACACATTCTGGAGTGTATACACACACTGTCTTAAAACACACCTACATACACATTCTGGAGTGGATACACACACACACACACACACAGAGACACACACACAGAAAGAGAGACACACAGAGAGAGAGAGAGACACACACATACACACAGAGAGAGAGACACACACACATATACACACAGAGAGAGAGACACACACATACACACACAGAGAGAGAGACACACACATACACACACAGAGAGAGAGACACACACATACACACACAGAGAGAGAGACACACACATACACACAGAGAGAGAGAGACACACACACACGAGGCAGGTTTCCATTGACCCAGGTTCTTCCGTCAAATGCAATGTCACAAAATAAAATCATTGTGACAGGTGCAATGAAAATGGCAGATGACAACATTGTCATCTGTTCGACAGGGGGGGATTTTTTGGGGTCGAACTTTATTGCGACAAATGATGATGGAAACAGTGTTGTTGGAATAAATGATGATGGAAACAATGTTGTTGGAATAAATGATGATGACATGAGAATTATTACAATATGGCAAATATTAGTCAATTATTGCATTCTACCCATGCTGGCTTTCACAAGCTGCCTGAGAGGTGGGAGAGCACACTGGCTGTTGTAAGTAAATGTATTCATGAGTAACACTTGTTTTATTAGACACTATCGTTGTTGTTGGTGTGACATCATTACATCCCGCTGAAATCACAACATCACCCTGACCTCGTTACATCCGGCTGACCTCGTTACATCCGGCTGACCTCGTTACATCCGGCTGACCTCGTTACATCCGGCTGACCTCGTTACATCCGGCTGACCTCGTTACATCCGGCTGACCTCGTTACATCCGGCTGACCTCGTTACATCCAGCTGACCTTGTTACATCCAGCTGACCTCGTTACATCCAGCTGACTTGTATTTTCTATGTAAACTTTCTCAATGTAAAAAAAAAATAATAATAAAGCACTGGACATTCTCTCTCACACACACACACACACAAAGATGCACGTGCTCGTGCACACACACACACACACGATAACATAAACACTATACACACACATACGCATGGATTTTGTACTGTAGATATGTGGTAGTGGTGGAGTAGGGGCCTTAGGGCACACAGTGTGTTGTGAAAGCTGTGAATGTATTGTTATGTTTTTAAAATTGTATAAACTGCTGGATCCCAGGAAGAGGAGCTGCTTAATGGGGATCCATAATAAATACAAATAGACACACACAGAAACATTTATGGTGACAGATTCCACATAATGTCTCTTACCCTTTAACTCACTCGGAGGGCCACATGTATTCTAGACGACACTTCGCCATCTCTGTATTCTAGACGGCCCTTCGCCATCTCTGTATTCTAGACGGCCCTTCGCCATCTCTGTATTCTAGACGGTCCTTCGTCATCTCTGTATTCTAGACGGCCCTTCGCCATCTCTGTATTCTAGACGACACTTCACCATCTCTGTATTCTAGACGACACTTCGCCATCTCTGTATTCTAGACGGCCCTTCGCCATCTCTGTATTCTAGACGACACTTCACCATCTCTGTATTCTAGACGGCACTTCACCATCTCTGTATTCTAGACGGCCCTTCGCCATCTCTGTATTCTAGACGGCACTTCGCCATCTCTGTATTCTAGACGGCCCTTCACCATCTCTGTATTCTAGACGGCCCTTCACCATCTCTGTATTCTAGACGACACTTCGCCATCTCTGTATTCTAGACGACACTTCGCCATCTCTGTATTCTAGACGACACTTCACCATCTCTGTATTCTAGACGGCCCTTCACCATCTCTGTATTCTAGACGACACTTCGCCATCTCTGTATTCTAGACGGCCCTTCGCCATCTCTGTATTCTAGACGGCCCTTCGCCATCTCTGTATTCTAGACGGCCCTTCGCCATCTCTGTATTCTAGACGGCCCTTCACCATCTTTGTATTCTAGACGGCCCTTCCCATCTCTGTATTCTAGACGGCCTTTCGCCATCTCTGTATTCTAGACGACACTTCGCCATCTCTGTATTCTAGACGACACTTCGCCATCTCTGTATTCTAGACGACACTTCGCCATCTCTGTATTCTAGACGACACTTCGCCATCTCTGTATTCTAGACGACACTTCGCCATCTCTGTATTCTAGACGACACTTCGCCATCTCTGTATTCTAGACGACACTTCGCCATCTCTGTATTCTAGACGACACTTCGCCATCTCTGTATTCTAGACGACACTTCGCCATCTCTGTATTCTAGACGACACTTCCCCATCTCTGTATTCTAGACGACACTTCGCCATCTCTGTATTCTAGACGACACTTCGCCATCTCTGTATTCTAGATGACACTTCACCATCTCTGGACTAATTGACTAAAACAGGTACACACACACATATACGCAGTCACACACACACACACACACACACTAACAGTAGCATCCACACATTAACACAGCCACTATAGCTATAGCCTAAACATGCAGGTAGACACTGAAGAAGAAGAATCAACAGTGTAGGTATTTATGGTAACGGTCAATGTGTCGGCATACGGCCGTATGAGAAGACTCATTCTTTATACACTACTGTAGAGTATTCACAGAGACTAGCTTTGAGATGCATAACATCCACTGTTACATATCTGATCTGGGGAACACATTGCTGTGAGAAGTGATTGATCTCATGATTGATCTCATCTTTAATAGGGGAGGTGCTAGGTGAGCATGAGCAGTAAGTGGTATCCATGGAGATGATAGGCCCACTTCCTGTGCTGGAAGAAATGGGTACCGGGGTGTGTGTGTGTGTCTATATTCTATAACCACCAATTAACTGCTTCTACGGGGTCAGGGAGAATCAAATGCTGTTTCAGAGACAATTATGATTCTGTGAGATAGGTGGGTGGCTGCCAAGTATCACTGTGTGTGTGTGTGTGTGTGTGTGTGTGTGTGTGTGTGTGTGTGTAAGAGAAAATTTGTGAGCGAGAGAGAACGAGAGAGAGCGAGAATGAGAGAGAGCGAGAATGAGAGAGAGAACGAGAGAGAGAGAGAGAATGAGAGAGAGAACGAGACAGAGAGAATGAGAGAGAGAACGAGAGAGAGCGAATGAGAGAGAGAACGAGAGAGAGAGAGAATGAGAGAGAGAACGAGAGAGAGAGAGAATGAGAGAGAGAACGAGAGAGAGAGAGAATGAGAGAGAGAACGAGAGAGAGAACGAGAGAGAGAACGAGAGAGAACGAGAGAGGTGGCTGTGGAAACCTCACAAAGTCCAAAGGAAACTATTACCTGGCCGTATACTAACTGATGAATTCACCAACTGTAAGTCTCTCTGTATAAGAACGTCTGCTAAATGACTCTAATGGAAATGTACACCATAACATAAATTAAGAAGAATGTTGATCTTGTGAATAGGTTGTGAACAGGTTGTGAATAGGTTGTGAACAGGTTGTGAACAGGTTGTGAATAGGTTGTGAACAGGTTGTGAACAGGTTGTGAATAGGTTGTGAACAGGTTGTGAACAGGAAACAAAGTATGAGCAGAAGTAAGTAAGCATACATGTCTGTATAAATATGTCCACACAGACAGTTGTATGATTTCCATGTTTACCATATTTTGTGAATATGCGTGTCCTGCGAGTGTGTGTGTGTCCGTCCTGCGAGTGTGTGTGTCTGTCCTGCGAGTGTGTGTGTGTCCGTCCTGCGAATGTGTGTGTGTCCGTCCTGCGAATGTGTGTGTGTCCGTCCTGCGAATGTGTGTCCGTCCGTCCTGCGAGTGTGTGTGTGTCCTGCGAGTGTGTGTGTGTGTCCTGCGAGTATGTGTTCCCAGCCCCCCTCACCTGCAGCAGGGGCCTCTGCACCGCCAGGACCTTCATAGTATCAGCACTAGCCAGGACTTTCAGTGGGTCTGCTGTCTTGCTGACGGCCCGGATCTCCTTGTTGATCTCTGTTCTGACCTGGTGCAGGAACAGGTCGTTGATGTAGTAGGTCAGGAAGGTCCGGAGCTGGCACTGCTTGGCCTGCCCCGGTGAACCCATGTTCTGCTCTGTCTCATTGATGAACCTTGGGGGGGGACAATGTTGAGGGAACGTTAGAGAGAGTGGAGAGGAACGTTGCGGCAACATTAGCCTGGATAAACCTATGGGGAGAAACAGAGACTGGACAGGAATGTTAGTGCAATGTTAGAGAACCTTGAGTCATCGTTAGAGAAACTGTACAGGAAGGCTACAGCAATGTTAGCCTGGACAGGGAGATACCTCGTCAGTTGTACGACTGAATGCCTTCAACTGAAATGTGTCTTCCTCATTTAACCCCTCTAGGAACGTAAGAAGTAGTTCCACTAGCTGCAGTACACAGATGCTGAGACCCATGATAAGGAGGTGATAATGTATTCCCATTAAATAAACAGAGGGGAATTGCGTTACTGAAATTAGTGGTAGTATTGGGAACTCATTTGGAGAGAATAATTGGAGCGCAGACTGTATTCATACTTTTAGAAAAGTTAAGAGTTAAAGGGCGATAACGTGCCAGGATGTTTCCAGGACAACTTGGACAAACTGCTCAGGATAAGTCCTTGAAAACACTGGCGTCCTCCGATCTACATGGGTGAGTGTTTAACTAGCTGTCGAGTTGGTCAGATAGGTTCACACAGCAATGTAAGGGCTGGGGAGCACCATACACACCTCATCTGTCAAGGAATCACTGTTAATCACTAGGCCTGTCTCACACACACACACACACACACCTCCACGCAAGAGCGAGTGTGTCCTCAACAGCTTAACACACACAAATACACAAATAAATCAAATCCTTCACGTCAGGGTGAAGGGGGACAGATCTATTCAGAGTTGGAACTATGGAGCAATGGAAGGAAGGAGAAAGTGAGGTAGGGAAGAAAGCGGGAGGGGAAAAAGAAATAACGAACGAACGAACGAAATAACGAAAGAAAGGAAGGAAGGAAGGAAGGAAGGAAGGAGAAAGTGAGGTAGGGAAGAAAGCAGGAAAGATGGAGAGGCTAAACAGAAGAAGGGAAGGAATGAAGAAAGAAAGGAAATGAATGAATGAACAAGAAGGAAGGGAGATGGAAGGAAGGATGGAAGGACGGAGCCAGGGTAGACTCCTATGATGTCTGGACTCTAGGTGTCTATAGTGGGGGACAGCAGGGCTAGAGAGGGCTCTGTAGACGGCTCTAGGTGTCTATAGTGGGGGACAGCAGGGCTAGAGAGGGCTCTGTAGAAGGCTCTAGGTGTCTAGAGTGGGGGACAGCAGGGCTAGAGAGGGCTCTGTGGAAGGCTCTAGGTGTCTAGAGTGGGGGACAACAGGGCTAGAGAGGGCTCTGTAGAAGGCTCTAGGTGTCTAGAGTGGGGGACAGCAGGGCTAGAGAAGGCTCTGCAGAAGGCTCTAGGTGTCTAGAGTGGGGGACAGCAGGGCTAGAGAAGGCTCTGCAGAAGGCTCTAGGTGTCTAGAGTGGGGGACAGCAGGGCTAGAGAAGGCTCTGTAGAAGGCTCTAGATGTCTAGAGTGGGGGACAGCAGGGCTAGAGAAGGCCCTGTAGAAGGCTCTAGGTGTCTAGAGTGGGGGACAGCAGGGCTAGAGAAGGCTCTGTAGAAGGCTCTAGGTGTCTATAGTGGGGGACAGCAAGGGGGGGGGGGGGGTGAGAGAGAGAGTGAGAGAGTTGAACTGTGAGAGAGGTGAACTGTAAGAGAAAAGGAGAGGTCTCCTAAAAATTCTATAGTAGACTAATTTAAGTTGAGCCTACAATGACAACCAGGCATCCAGCCCATCTTAAAATACACAGAACATCACTAAATACCCCTCAATAACTCTAAATATAATTAGTGCTGACAACGTTTAATAAATGTGCATTTTTTGTTGTTGTTATTGATCGAGAACCCAAGTTGCAGCGTCAACGTTCCATGAAGACCAAGAAGATACATCATGTCCTGTTACGATTGTCATTGTCTCAATATGCACAGCAACTTGATGGATCTGGATTGGTGTGTGTGAGCACAGATGGATTTTAGTTGGTGAGAGCGATAACGTTTGAATAATGTTGGGGAGAGGACGGATGGATGCAGTCGAAGCCGCTCTCTGTCCAAATAACCATCTGGAGCTGAGCCTCAGGACTTGGCCTTGTGTCACCATGCAGTCAACTGAGGTAACTCAACTGCTTGTCCAGACGCTTAGCTAACGTGCAGGTGCTAACCCAGACATTGACCTAACAACCAGGTAACATATTTATCAAATTGGCTGATAACATTCAAAGGAATGTTGATGATGGCATTAAGTCCATTCAATTAATACTACAGTCTGGTGCCAACTTTGTGGCATTCTACCTACTTTACACACATACACGTATGCCCACGCACACACTCTGTAGCCAAGCAGGCTGTTGCCAGGCAACAAACATATTTACATAAGTCTAATGACCCATTGTATCTTCAAAAGTTGTAAGCCACCTCCACAGTAGGGCTGCATGATATTCCACATGCCTGGATCACAATGTTGTTTTCATGTAGTCTTTTTGGTTTCGCCTCCTTCGCTCCCTTCTGTGCTGTGTGCACCTTCCCATTCTCTCACACACACACACACACACACACACACACACACACACACACACAAAGCCCCTCCCCCTGCCACTCACAACAACAAAGATGAGATTCCTTCTTCCTCTCTGAGAAGCGGTTTCAACTTGATTTTATGCATCTGAGGTCACCGAAACACGATTTTTTGCATCTGAGGTCACCGAAACACGATTTTTTGCATCTGAGGTCACCGAAACACAGAGACTTTATTTTATTGTCAGAGAAGAGAAGTTCCCTTCTCTACCAATACCCTTTTTATGTCTCAACTTCTCAAACTGCACACAGAGCAGACACTACTAAAACCGGAGTAGCAACGAACATTGGTTCTGGAAAATGAAAACTCAGTTTGTCGTGCGCGGGATTGCTGTACCACGTACCGTTAGCAGTGTTTTAACCAAAGACTTTTATACTAGCTGTCATGTCTGTGTTTTATAAATGTGCAATAAAACAGCAATATATAAGGAATTGTCAACTCACTGTCATTCTGAGAAATACTGAACACACTTGATTTCAACATCTGAACAGAGTGGACAGAATAGCACGCTGTTCAGACACATGGAGACAGACAGAAGGGTGTGTTCATAACAATTCAACTGTCAACCTTGTTAGTTAGAAAATAGAGCCAAGTTGGCTAAACTTGAAATATAAAGATTAGCTGGCTACTCAATAGCACATGGGCTTGAGAGATTGTTGATGAGACCTGTGCTAATTTTCTATAGCCTAATGCCTGCTACAATAAGTTAGTCATGATTAGTGAATGTGGATTGTGTATGGTTCTGGTTAAATTTGTAACAAAAGGTACATTTTCATAGACCGACTTGAAAGCCAAATCAGTGACAATAGCAAAAAAAAACAGATTAAACTATTTTGATAAAATAATAAAATAATGAATGGGTATTATGGTTGTGGAAGGATTATATTTAGCCTGGGTATCATTGCACAAACCCCAAATCCATTCGATTATTGCTGAGTGTTTGAAAACCTTTAATTGTACAACAAAGTTTATTTAGATTTGTTTAAAAAAAAAATGTAATCACAATATATGTTGTGAATTGCCCATAAATTATAAAAAACTATAGCAGCAGTAGAGTAAAATAGCTACAGTAACTGTCAGAAGGTGGAAGCCACCTCCACAGTAGCAGTAGGGTACAGGAGCTACAGTAACTGTCAGAAGGTGGAAGCCACCTCCACAGTAGCAGTAGGGTACAGGAGCTACAGTAACTGTCAGAAGGTGGAAGCCACCTCCACAGTAGCAGTAGGGTACAGGAGCTACAGTAACTGTCAGAAGGTGGAAGCCACCTCCACAGTAGCAGTAGGGTACAGGAGCTACAGTAACTGTCAGAAGGTGGAAGCCACCTCCACTGTAGCAGTAGGGTACAGGAGCTACAGTAACTGTCAGAAGGTGGAAGCCACCTCCACAGTAGCAGTAGGGTACAGGAGCTACAGTAACTGTCAGAAGGTGGAAGCCACCTCCACAGTAGCAGTAGGGTACAGGAGCTACAGTAACTGTCAGAAGGTGGAAGCCACCTCCACAGTAGCAGTAGGGTACAGGAGCTACAGTAACTGTCAGAAGGTGGAATCCACCTCCACAGTAGCAGTAGGGTACAGGAGCTACAGTAACTGTCAGAAGGTGGAAGCCACCTCCACAGTAGCAGTAGGGTACAGGAGCTACAGTAACTGTCAGAAGGTGGAAGCCACCTCCACAGTAGCAGTAGGGTACAGGAGCTACAGTAACTGTCAGAAGGTGGAAGCCACCTCCACAGTAGCAGTAGGGTACAGGAGCTACAGTAACTGTCAGAAGGTGGAAGCCACCTCCACAGTAGCAGTAGGGTACAGGAGCTACAGTAACTGTCAGAAGGTGGAAGCCACCTCCACAGTAGCAGTAGGGTACAGGAGCTACAGTAACTGTCAGAAGGTGGAAGCCACCTCCACAGTAGCAGTAGGGTACAGGAGCTACAGTAACTGTCAGAAGGTGGAAGCCACCTCCACAGTAGCAGTAGGGTACAGGAGCTACAGTAACTGTCAGAAGGTGGAAGCCACCTCCACAGTAGCAGTAGGGTACAGGAGCTACAGTAACTGTCAGAAGGTGGAAGCCACCTCCACAGTAGCAGTAGGGTACAGGAGCTACAGTAACTGTCAGAAGGTGGAAGCCACCTCCACAGTAGCAGTAGGGTACAGGAGCTACAGTAACTGTCAGAAGGTGGAAGCCACCTCCACAGTAGCAGTAGGGTACAGGAGCTACAGTAACTGTCAGAAGGTGGAAGCCACCTCCACAGTAGCAGTAGGGTACAGGAGCTACAGTAACTGTCAGAAGGTGGAAGCCACCTCCACAGTAGCAGTAGGGTACAGGAGCTACAGTAACTGTCAGAAGGTGGAAGCCACCTCCACAGTAGCAGTAGGGTACAGGAGCTACAGTAACTGTCAGAAGGTGGAAGCCACCTCCACAGTAGCAGTAGGGTACAGGAGCTACAGTAACTGTCAGAAGGTGGAAGCCACCTCCACAGTAGCAGTAGGGTACAGGAGCTACAGTAACTGTCAGAAGGTGGAAGCCACCTCCACAGTAGCAGTAGGGTACAGGAGCTACAGTAACTGTCAGAAGGTGGAAGCCACCTCCACAGTAGCAGTAGGGTACAGGAGCTACAGTAACTGTCAGAAGGTGGAAGCCACCTCCAAAGTAGCAGTAGGGTACAGGAGCTACAGTAACTGTCAGAAGGTGGAAGCCACCTCCACAGTAGCAGTAGGGTACAGGAGCTACAGTAACTGTCAGAAGGTGGAAGCCACCTCCACAGTAGCAGTAGGGTACAGGAGCTACAGTAACTGTCAGAAGGTGGAAGCCACCTCCACAGTAGCAGTAGGGTACAGGAGCTACAGTAACTGTCAGAAGGTGGAAGCCACCTCCACTGTAGCAGTAGGGTACAGGAGCTACAGTAACTGTCAGAAGGTGGAAGCCACCTCCACAGTAGCAGTAGGGTACAGGAGCTACAGTAACTGTCAGAAGGTGGAAGCCACCTCCACAGTAGCAGTAGGGTACAGGAGCTACAGTAACTGTCAGAAGGTGGAAGCCACCTCCACAGTAGCAGTAGGGTACAGGAGCTACAGTAACTGTCAGAAGGTGGAAGCCACCTCCACAGTAGCAGTAGGGTACAGGAGCTACAGTAACTGTCAGAAGGTGGAAGCCACCTCAACAGTAGCAGTAGGGTACAGGAGCTACAGTAACTGTCAGAAGGTGGAAGCCACCTCCACAGTAGCAGTAGGGTACAGGAGCTACAGTAACTGTCAGAAGGTGGAAGCCACCTCCACAGTAGCAGTAGGGTACAGGAGCTACAGTAACTGTCAGAAGGTGGAAGCCACCTCCACAGTAGCAGTAGGGTACAGGAGCTACAGTAACTGTCAGAAGGTGGAAGCCACCTCCACAGTAGCAGTAGGGTACAGGAGCTACAGTAACTGTCAGAAGGTGGAAGCCACCTCCACAGTAGCAGTAGGGTACAGGAGCTACAGTAACTCTCAGCTAATAATTTGACAACACATAATGGTGTACCTCAGTTCTTCTGACAATGCCAAGTTGCCCACATCATCATAATAATACTACTGTAAGCCAGTGTCTTGGCTACTTCTGGAGCTGTGACTGGCCCAGGTCATTTAAATCTCTATTCTGTCTACAACTAAATCACGACTAAAATGAACTCCTTTAAACCTAGAAACTTTCCTATTCAACGGATAAGAATTCAATAATGAGGTCTGTTTGAGATAATATGTTTACTATGGTGGAATCCAAAATGACATTTGTTGAAAAAGGTTGTTTGGGTAATGACAGTGAGTAGGTCCTAAATGCCACCCTATTCCTTATAGACCCTGGTCAACAGCAGTGCACAATGAAGGGAATCGGGTGTCATTTGGGACACAAACAGAGAGAGCAGAACACCCAGGGAAGATGATGTCACAGGGCACAGCATGAGTCTCATCACCACGGAAACACCACGGCAACACTGTGGTGATGGTGGTGGGACGCCGCTGCTCCGGTCTGGGAAATACAAATTAATAACCGTGCAAATCTGATTAGCAGTCTTCATCCTCCACACACACACATTCAGACTCATCCCCCTAACACACACACACACACACACTGTCCGGAGGTTGTCTCGGCCCTGTCCAGACTCCACAGACATCCCCCCTTCACACACACCGAGGCAGCCAGCAGGCATTGCTCACTCTTAATAAGGAGATTAGGTCCCATAATTCGAGAGCTGTTCCATGGTTTTGCTAGTCCAGCAGCAGAAATATAATGACTAGTGGGATGGACAGTCAGTCAGTGGTTTAATGGCTCATCAACAGGAAGTCTTCATTAGTCCATGTGCTAATGAGACTGACACCCAAGCCACGAACACACACACACACACACACACACAGATCTGGCTCCATCACTGATCAGTCCACACACCCACTAGTGAAGAGACAGACTCAGAGAGCAGCAGCTCTTCCTTCCCCTAGGGCAGGGCTCTTCTGGATCCAACGGCTCTTCTAGTCGCACTAAAACCCCAGTTTATTAGTATAGACTGCCGTTGATTGTGCTAGACAGCATCTAATTGACTATCTTTAGGAAACAGATGTCGGAGCCCGAGGCTTAGTGCTGGATAATGGTCTGAACAGTACCCTCCCTGTGTATGTTGATATAAAAATAACATTCAGAACTCACTTACACCAATAATGTGCCCTCTAAATCTAATATAACTCCCATCTTGTTAATCTACTGTATTGAAAATATAATGATAATGCTTGTTTTCAGAGGTAGAAGGACGATGATCTGAGGTGTGTTTTATGTGTCCTCCCAAATGATTAAGGTTAGGACTTGGAGAGGCTCAACTGATCCTCGATCTGTGCCTAAGGGAAACTTCTATTTGGAGTGGGATGCTGGAGAGAGAGTGTGCCAAAACAGATTATAAACTATTTAAAATCTACCAGAATTCCCCCTGGGCCCCGGCCTATCAGCCGTGGCCAATTCCCATTACTCTGGCCACCAAGGAGGCCATACCTTGCTGAGACCGGACACACACTGTTGGAGATGAGTGTGTGTGCCTAAGTCTGTGCACAAGTGTGTGTGTGGTGTGTGTGTCAATACTTCCAATCACCCAATAAAACACATAACTCCAGGCTTGACAGTGCTTAGCCAACTGATGACATTATGTGACATCAGCACAGTCAGCACTGCAGTACACATTCACCTCAATGACCCTGAACAAGGAATCTAGTCCTCCAGTCAACTCTCTCTCCAGTAACAGAACTCAGGGACGAGTAGGGTTGAAAAATGATGGTGACTTCCACAAAATGATATGGTTTTCCAGAAGTCCTGGTTGGAGGACACCGGATTTCCTGCTTATTCCCCCCATGATTCTGGAGATCTTCCAACCAGGATTCCTGAAAAACCTGGTAATTTTGGAGAAGTCACTGGAATTTTGCAACCCCATGGACGAGGTTGCTGTACAATATGCCCAAGGCACCAGTAGAGCCTCATATCGCCACTAGATGGCAATATGACAGCTTCCTCCACCAATCCCTCACAACACCAGTGTCTGACTGGAATCTCCTGATAGAAATGGCATTGAGAGAGCATTAAGATTCTATTCGGTAGGTTACCGTATAAAGCCTGCTCGCTGTGTGTTGTGTTTATCGTTTTCTCCCGCTCAGACAAAGAGAGGCAGAGTGAAATGCATATGGTCGTCCCACACACACACCCACCTCTCTCCCAGACTCCCCGCTGTCTGCGGCCCTCTCTCACCCCGACACAATTATTACACCAGTTAACGGCAATCACGTGTGTGTATGTGTGTGTGTGTGTGATGCCATATTGGCAGGTTAACAGGGAGGAGGAGGAACGTGAGGAAGGAAGAGCTACAGTAGCCAACTAACCCTGTCTCTATGGGAGTTCTACTGTCCTCATTCTAACCCTGTCTTTCTCCTAAGAGGGCTATGGGAGTTCTATATACTAGTTCTAACCCTGTCTTTCTCCTAAGAGGGCTATGGGAGTTCTACTGTCCTCATTCTAAACCTGTCTTTCACCTAAGAGGGCTATGGGAGTTCTACTGTCCTCATTCTAACCCTGTCTTTTTCCTAAGAGGGCTATGGGAGTTATATATACTCATTCTAACCCTGTCTTTCTCCTAAGAGGGCTATGGGAGTTCTACTGTCCTCATTCTAACCCTGTCTTTCACCTAAGAGGGCTATGGGAGTTCTACTGTCCTCATTCTAACCCTGTCTTTCTCCTAAGAGGGCTATGGGAGTTCTACTGTCCTCATTCTAACCCTGTCTTTCACCTAAGAGGGCTATGGGAGTTCTAGTTCTACTTTCCTCATTCTAACCCTGTCTTTCTCCTAAGAGGGCTACGGGAGTTCTACTGTCCTCATTCTAACCCTGTCTTTCACCTAAGAGGGCTATGGGAGTTCTACTGTCCTCATTCTAACCCTGTCTTTCACCTAAGAGGGCTATGGGAGTTATATATACTCATTCTAACCCTGTCTTTCTCCTAAGAGGGCTATGGGAGTTCTACTGTCCTCATTCTAACCCTGTCTTTCACCTAAGAGGGCTATGGGAGTTATATATACTCATTCTAACCCTGTCTTTCTCCTAAGAGGGCTATGGGAGTTCTACTGTCCTCATTCTAACCCTGTCTTTCACCTAAGAGGGCTATGGGAGTTCTACTGTCCTCATTCTAACCCTGTCTTTCTCCTAAGAGGGCTACGGGAGTTCTACTGTCCTCATTCTAACCCTGTCTTTCACCTAAGAGGGCTATGGGATTTCTACTGTCCTCATTCTAACCCTGTCTTTTTCCTAAGAGGGCTATGGGAGTTATACAGTGCCTTGCGAAAGTATTCGGCACCCTTGAACTTTGCGACCTTTTGCCACATTTCAGGCTTCAAACATAAAGATATAAAACTGTATTTTTTTGTGAAGAATCAACAACAAGTGGGACACAATCATGAAGTGGAACGACATTTATTGGATATTTCAAACTTTTTTAACAAATCAAAAACTGAAAAATTGGGCGTGCAAAATTATTCAGCCCCCTTAAGTTAATACTTTGTAGCGCCACCTTTTGCTGCGATTACAGCTGTAAGTCGCTTGGGGTATGTCTCTATCAGTTTTGCACATCGAGAGACTGACATTTTTTCCCATTCCTCCTTGCAAAACAGCTCGAGCTCAGTGAGGTTGGATGGAGAGCATTTGTGAACAGCAGTTTTCAGTTCTTTCCACAGATTCTCGATTGGATTCAGGTCTGGACTTTGACTTGGCCATTCTAACACCTGGATATGTTTATTTTTGAACCATTCCATTGTAGATTTTGCTTTATGTTTTGGATCATTGTCTTGTTGGAAGACAAATCTCTGTCCCAGTCTCAGGTCTTTTGCAGACTCCATCAGGTTTTCTTCCAGAATGGTCCCGTATTTGGCTCCATCCATCTTCCCATCAATTTTAACCATCTTCCCTGTCCCTGCTTAAGAAAAGCAGGCCCAAACCATGATGCTGCCACCACCATGTTTGACTGTGGGGATGGTGTGTTCAGAGTGATGAGCTGTGTTGCTTTTACGCCAAACATAACGTTTTGCATTGTTGCCAAAAAGTTCAATTTTGGTTTCATCTGACCAGAGCACCTTCTTCCACATGTTTGGTGTGTCTCCCAGGTGGCTTGTGGCAAACTTTAAACGAACACTTTTTATGGATATCTTTAAGAAATGGCTTTCTTCTTGCCACTCTTCCATAAAGGCCAGATTTGTGCAATATACGACTGATTGTTGTCCTATGGACAGAGTCTCCCACCTCAGCTGTAGATCTCTGCAGTTCATCCAGAGTGATCATGGGCCTCTTGGCTGCATCTCTGATCAGTCTTCTCCTTGTATAAGCTGAAAGTTTAGAGGGACGGCCAGGTCTTGGTAGATTTGCAGTGGTCTGATACTCCTTCCATTTCAATATTATCGCTTGCACAGTGCTCCTTGGGATGTTTAAAGCTTGGGAAATCTTTTTGTATCCAAATCCGGCTTTAAACTTCTTCACAACAGTATCTCGGACCTGCCTGGTGTGTTCCTTGTTCTTCATGATGCTCTCTGCGCTTTTAACGGACCTCTGAGACTATCACAGTGCAGGTGCATTTGTACGGAGACTTGATTACACACAGGTGGATTGTATTTATCATCATTAGTCATTTAGGTCAACATTGGATCATTCAGAGATCCTCACTGAACTTCTGGAGAGAGTTTGCTGCACTGAAAGTAAAGGGGCTGAATAATTTTGAACGCCCAATTTTTCAGTTTTTGATTTGTTAAAAAAGTTTGAAATATCCAATAAATGTCGTTCCACTTCATGATTATGTCCCACTTGTTGTTGATTCTTCACAAAAAAATACAGTTTTATATCTTTATGTTTGAAGCCTGAAATGTGGCAAAAGGTCGCAAAGTTCAAGGGGGCCGAATACTTTCGCAAGGCACTGTATATACTCATTCTAACCCTGTCTTTCTCCTAAGAGGGCTATGGGAGTTCTACTGTCCTCATTCTAACCCTGTCTTTCTCCTAAGAGGGCTATGGGAGTTATATATACTCATTCTAACCCTATCTTTCTCCTAAGAGGGCTATGGGAGTTATATATACTCATTCTAACCCTGTCTTTCTCCTAAGAGGGCTATGGGAGTTCTACTGTCCTCATTCTAACCCTGTCTTTCACCTAAGAGGGCTATGGGAGTTATATATACTCATTCTAACCCTGTCTTTCTCCTAAGAGGGCTATGGGAGTTCTACTGTCCTCATTCTAACCATGTCTTTCACCTAAGAGGGCTATGGGAGTTCTACTGTCCTCATTCTAAAACTGTATTTCTCCTAAGAGGGCTATGGGAGTTCTACTGTCCTCATTCTAACCCTGTCTTTCTCCTAAGAGGGCTATGGGAGTTATATATACTCATTCTAACCCTATCTTTCTCCTAAGAGGGCTATGGGAGTTATATATACTCATTCTAACCCTGTCTTTCTCCTAAGAGGGCTATGGGAGTTCTACTGTCCTCATTCTAACCCTGTCTTTCACCTAAGAGGGCTATGGGAGTTATATATACTCATTCTAACCCTGTCTTTCTCCTAAGAGGGCTATGGGAGTTATACTGTCCTCATTCTAACCCTGTCTTCCTCCTAAGAGGGCTATGGGAGTTATATATACTCATTCTAACCCTGTCTTTCTCCTAAGAGGGCTATGGGAGTTATACTGTCCTCATTCTAACCCTGTCTTTCACCTAAGAGGGCTATGGGAGTTATACTGTCCTCATTCCAACCCTGTATTTCACCTAAGAGGGCTATGGGAGTTCTACTGTCCTCATTCTAACCCTGTCTTTCTCCTAAGATGGCTATGGGAGTTCTACTGTCCTCATTCTAACCCTGTCTTTCACCTAAGAGGGCTATGGGAGTTATATATGCTCATTCTAACCCTGTCTTTCTCCTAAGAGGGCTATGGGAGTTATACTGTCCTCATTCTAACCCTGTATTTCACCTAAGAGGGCTATGGGAGTTCTACTGTCCTCATTCTAACCATGTCTTTCTCCTAAGAGGGCTATGGGAGTTCTACTGTCCTCATTCTAACCCTGTCTTTCACCTAAGAGGGCTATGGGAGTTATATATACTCATTCTAACCCTGTCTTTCTCCTAAGAGGGCTATGGGAGTTATACTGTCCTCATTCTAACCCTGTCTTTTTCCTAAGAGGGCTATGGGAGTTATATATACTCATTCTAACCCTGTCGTTCTCCTAAGAGGGCTATGGGAGTTATATATACTCATTCTAACCCTGTCTTTCTCCTAAGAGGGCTATGGGAGTTCTACTGTCCTCATTCTAACCCTGTCTTTTTCCTAAGAGGGCTATGGGAGTTATATATACTCATTCTAACGGTCTTTCTCCTAAGAGGGCTATGGGAGTTCTACTGTCCTCATTCTAACCCAGAGGAAATTGTCTTCCTATATGCACCTTAGTGAGTTACTGTCCCCATTGTGTAGGTTATAATGGTGCTACTGTTGGAATGATGTCACTTTAAATCTGATCACCACGACAGGCTAAACATGATCTGTATGTTACAGTAAGGTATTGTTTCCAACAGGTGGCGTCACTCCTACGTCATACCGGTCCCTCGTCTGACGAAGGACAATACCTTGTTTGTGTGAATCTCAGTGTCTGTACTAAACCTGTCTGAGAGTTTGTAGGAGTGTGTGTGAGCGTGTGTCCATGCCTCTCTCTCTCTGTGTGTGTGTCCGTGTGTGTATCCGTATGTGTGCATATGTGTGTGTTTGAGCCCAGTCCTGTCTGTGGGTGTGTAGACCAATTAAAGCAGGTGAGATTGATCACCTCAGGCTCTCCCCACCGTCTGGGCTTCCTGCAGTCAACAGGAAATGAGATGGCCTCGTTTAGCTGACTCCATGACAAATCACCCGCACAGAAGCCATGCAGGTCCTGTGGCCTCCTCTCTCTTCTTTCTTCTCCTCTCGTCTTTTCTACTGCTCTTTGTTTCTCCAACCTCTCTTCCCCCATTCCTCATTTCTTTTGTCCCCTTTATGTCTCCAAGTTCTCACGTTTCTCCTACTCTTTCTGTCTCCAACCTCTCTTCTTCCTCTGTGTCCCATGCCTATTTCTCCTCCCCTTTATCTGCTCTCCTCTCTCTTGTTTTCTCCCATCTCTCTTCCTCCAGTGTGGAGAAAATACAATGTATGTGGGTGTTCATTTAACTGCAGGAGCACCAAGAATAAAATAACTGTGCTAATGACCATGACAATAAGGGTAGTTACAGGCTGTAGTGGGTATGACCCATGCTAATGTCCATGACAATAAGGGTAGTTACAGGCTGTAGTGGCTATGACCCATGCTAATGTCCATGACAATAAGGGTAGTTACAGGCCGTAGTGGGTATGACCCATGTTAATGTCCATGACAATAAGGGTAGTTACAGGCCGTAGTGGATATGACCCATGCTAATGTCCATGACAATAAGGGTAGTTACAGGCCGTAGTGGATATGACCCATGTTAATGTCCATGACAATAAGGGTAGTTACAGGCCGTAGTGGATATGACCCATGTTATTGTCATGGACATTAAGGGTAGTTACAGGCCGTAGTGGATATGACCCATGCTAATGTCCATGACAATAAGGGTAGTTACAGGCCGTAGTGGATTTGACCCATGTTAATGTCCATGACAATAAGGGTAGTTACAGGCTGTAGTGGGTATGACCCATGCTAATGTCCATGACAATAAGGGTAGTTACAGGCCGTAGTGGGTATGACCCATGCTAATGTCCATGACAATAAGGGTAGTTACAGGCCGTAGTGGGTATGACCCATGCTAATGTCCATGACAATAAGGGTAGTTACAGGCCGTAGTGGATATGACCCATGCTAATGTCCATGACAATAAGGGTAGTTACAGGCCGTAGTGGATATGACCCATGTTAATGTCCATGACAATAAGGGTAGTTACAGGCCGTAGTGGGTATGACCGATGACAATAAGGGTAGTTACAGGCCGTAGTGGGTATGACCCATGACAATAAGGGTAGTTACAGGCTGTAGTGGATATGACCCATGCTAATGTCCATGACAATAAGGGTAGTTACAGGCCGTAATGGGTATGACCCATGCTAATGTCCATTACAATAAGGGTAGTTACAGGCTATAGCGGATATGACCCATGCTAATGTCCATGACAATAAGGGTAGTTACAGGCCATAGTGGGTATGACCCATGACAATAAGGGTAGTTACAGGCTGTAGTGGATATGACCCATGCTAATGTCCATGACAATATGGGTAGTTACAGGCCGTAGTGGGTATGACCCATGCTAATGTCCATGACAATAAGGGTAGTTACAGGCTGTATTGGATATTACCCATGCTAATGTCCATGACAATAAGGGTAGTTACAGGCCGTAGTGGGTATGACCCATGCTAATGTCCATGACAATAAGGGTAGTTACAGGCTGTAGTGGATATTACCCATGTTAATGTCCATGACAATAAGGGTAGTTACAGGCTATAGTGGATATGACCCATGCTAATGTCCATGACAATAAGGGTAGTTACAGGCTATAGTGGATATGACCCATGCTAATGTCCATGACAATAAGGGTAGTTACAGGCCGTAGTGGATATGACCCATGCTAATGTCCATGACAATACGGGTAGTTACAGGCTATAGCGGATATGACCCATGACAATAAGGGTAGTTACAGGCTGTAGTGGATATGACCCATGCTAATGTCCATGACAATAAGGGTAGTTACAGGCTGTAGTGGATATGACCCATGACAATAAGGGTAGTTACAGGCTGTAGTGGATATGACCCATGCTAATGTCCATGACAATAAGGGTAGTTACAGGCTGTAGTGGATATGACCCATGACAATAAGGGTAGTTACAGGCCGTAGTGGATATGACCCATGCTAATGTCCATTACAACAAGGATAGTTACAGGTCGTAGTGGATATGACCCATGACAATAAGGGTAGTTACAGACCGTAGTGGATATGACCCATGGCAATAAGGGTAGTTACAGGCCGTAGTGGATATTACCCATGCTAATTTTCATGACAATAAGGGTAGTTACAGGCTGTATTGGATATTACCCATGTTAATGTCCATGACAATAAGGGTAGTTACAGGCCGTAGTGGCTATGCAACAACACACTTCCCCTCGAACAATAGAACATATTGGCAGGTGCACACACACACCACACACACACACACACACACAAACTGCACAAGCTAGCTTACACACACACCAATGCCCTGGCCCGCACAATGCATCTCTTTGCCAAGGCCCAGTGGTTTTCCTCTGAATAGTGTTGTCTGAGAGGAGGCAGGCAGCTCGTAGAAAACCAGGGAGATTGACCCATTAGGCCTTGAGAGCAGAGGGAGGACGGCCTCTATAATGAGAGTGAATGGGGGTAAATCGCTGCTTTGTGCATACTGTATAATAACATATAATGGAGGTCTATGGAGGGGAAAGCAGGTGATTGGGCTGTTCTGCACTGTTGGTTGTTCAATGGGGGGCTATAGAGAGAGATGTGGGTGATTGACATTGGGACAGTTGGGGCAATTCAAGCTCTTCAGAAAGGTCCCAATCATGTCCTTCAGGCTTAAAACGGCTGAACTAAACGGCTGAAGCCATTTCCCCTTTACACTCCTAATAAGAGCGAGCAAATGCCTCACTTACAGGTACCGAACCCAACGTCCCACAATACACATCCCATCCACCTCCTTCGTACAGTAGCTGACGACCCAATCAGTCCCCATGAGTTAGGCAAAGGCAGGTGTGGTCCAGGCTGTTGCACTATACAGTATCTCTCTGCTCCTGAATGCTTTATAGTTTGGACATTTTTCCAATTACAAGACTGGGATTTACAGGAAGCAATAAACAGGCTATTTCCTGCAGGTGCTGTTTGAGGAAGCGGAAAAGAGGAAACAGTTGGATAACAACAGAGGGGCTTAAGTAAAACAGCAACACCACAGGGTGTTTATACAAGGGCATGTTCTAACGTACTGGCGACCTTTCACCTTGAAGCTTATCTCACTTAAAGACCATATGAATACATACAACACATACATTTTTCTTTTAGGCGTTTTTTTGGCTGGAGAACCATGTAAAAAGAGATTGAAACTCAATTCAAGGTGACATTACGTGTGAAAACAGGGCTGAGAATTATTTCACCTTTAGACCCTTCTCCCACGACAAGATAGTCAGATAAGCTTCTGACTGTCTGAGAAAAGCCTTCTATCTCAGCATAGAAATCCAAGTCCTCTCAAACTTGAAGCTCAATGTCAAATGAACACAGTGGGTGATTTATTAAGTAGAAGGTGGCTCCAACAGGGTCAAACTGAAGCCAAACTTACAGGAGCACACCAAGGATGAGGGGTGAAGTTAGATGGAGCGAGGAGGGTAAAGCACCAGACCCTGGGATACAAATCAATGAGGCTGGATTGCTAGAGTTATGTACCAACACAGATCCATCTGGATCACCTAGAGGGGGGTTTATACCGCCCCAAAAAGATAACAGACTTTCTTGGAACTAGGAACACGAGTGTGTGTACACACACAAAAACAGGGTCTGAGCTGCACTTTCACTTTCCTCCAAGAAAACACTTAACCCTCGACTAAGCTCAGACAAAAGCCTTGGGGCCTTAAAATTGACAGTCAATTTGCCCTCTGGTAATGACAGAGCTGCTGCTTTGAAATATGCACTGAGTATACACAACTACATTTTCATGACAGACTGACCAGGTGAAAGATATGATCCCTTTTCCTTATCCCCTTTTCTCCCCAATTTCGTGGTATCAGTCTAGTTAAGGTCTTGTCTCATCGCTGCAACCCCCGTACGGACTCGGGAGAGAGCCATGCGTCCTCCGAAACACAACCCAACCAAGCCGAACTGCTTCTTGACACAATGCACACTTAACCCGGAAGCCAGCCGCACCAATGTGTAGGAGGAAACACCGTACACCTGGCGACCGTGTCAGCGTGCACTGCACCCGGCCCTCCACAGGAGTCACTAGTGCGTGATGTAGCGACTCCTGTGGCGTGCCGGGCGCAGTGCGTGCTAAACCGGTGTTTCCTCCGACACATTGGTGCGGCTGGCTTCCGGGTTGGATGCGTGCTGTGTTAAGAAGCAGTGCGGTTGGGTTGTGTTTCAGAGGACGCAAGGCTTTCGACCTTCGTCTCTCCCAAGCATTTTGAGACACCCGCAATAACATCTGCTAAATATGTGCACGTGACCAATAAAATGTGATGTGATTTGAATAAATAAATTTGATTTGATGCATTAAGGTCAAAGACTGTCCCCAAAACGACACCCTCTTCTTCCCTGTATATTGCTCTGGACAAAATGTGTAGACTGGATGCACTCGAGCTCGCTCCCCCCTCCCTCCCACCCTCCCTCCCTCCCTCCCCCAGCATTGCATTTGGACCTTTATTTCACTGCAGGGCCTCCCCATCCTCCGGACCAGGTAGTCACCGCCTGATTGAAGGTGAAAAGAGAAACTGCCATAACGAAGACTAGCGGGGAAGGAGGGAGGAGGGAAAGAGGGGAGGGGGGTGAAAAAGAAGAGAGAGGAACAGAAAATAGGAGGATGATTGAACATTTGTTAACCTCCTGAGGAGTATGAAAAGTAACCTATTATGCCACCCCGTCCCCACAGACCCCCGTGTCCCCCCCAACGTTCCTTTTCTCCATAGTGACGCCTTGCTGAAATGGATCAATCAAATAAAATGACATGGCTCTGTATATGGGGGCAGTCGTGTCGACGATGCAATTCCAGCAGCGGGAGTCACCCCTGTGCTTTGGCTGTCATATCCACAGCAAGGATATTACCTACACATCCCAATACAGAGCACAGGTTGGAATGGCTTCCCTTCAGAAGGCAGAGGCTCACTCACACACAGCCATTACCATATCATACGGGCTACTGTGTGCAGTACTGTCTGATATGAATATGATGTGGGGGTTCAATTATTTATAGATCTCTTCATATCACGTACAGAGCTGTCTGTCTGTCTGTCTGTCTGTCTGACGCTGTGCGTTTGTGTTGCAGCTAACTGAAGATGCCCTGAGGGGGAAAGAACAGACAACCTTGACCTCTGACCTTTTGCTTGTGTTCTTCTGCTGAGAAGTGACAGTGTGTGTGTGTGTGTGTTCTTTTTGCGCAGTGTGTGAGCGCACACACAAGTGTGGTTGTGCCTGCACTGTTTAGGAGGTTAGTTGGGGTCAGCTGACTGGACATGCCTGCTGTCATTAAGCCCTCTGATTTCTGAGTGAGCGGAGGAGAAGGGCGATGGGGGAGGAAAAGAAAGGACAGAGGAAAGGAGAGGAGAGAAGGACACCCTCACCTGAGGGGAGGATGGGGGTAAATGAGGGAAAGAGAGAGGGCAGTCGAGCGTTAAGAAAGAGATGAGGGTAAACCAGGGCAGATCCTTCCATAGAGGTTACAGTGTGTTTAGGTCATTGGCAGGCAGAGTCATAGTAACCTTAAGAGGACACTGGGACAACACTGCAGCAACCTCCACGTAACCATAGCAACAGATCTATGCTGCTTGGGTGGCCTGTCTGTGAGGGTGTCGTTGGGTGAGGGTGCTGTTGGGTGAGGGTGAGGGCGCCGTTGGGTGAGGGCGCCGTTGGGTGAGGGTGTCGTTGGGTGAGGGTGCCGTTGGGTGAGGGTGTCGTTGGGTGAGGGTGCCGTTGGGTGAGGACGCCGTTGGGTGAGGGCGCCGTTGGGTGAGGGTGCCGCTAGGTGAAGGTGTCGTTGGTTGAGGGTGTCGTTGGGTGAGGGTGTCGTTGGGTGAGGGTGTCACTGGGTGAGGGTGTCGTTGGGTGAGGGTGAGGGTGCTGTTGGGTGAGGGTGAGGACGCCGTTGGGTGAGGGCGCCGTTGGGTGAGGGTGTCGTTGGGTGAGGGCGCCGCTCGGTGAAGGTGTCGTTGGTTGAGGGTGTCGTTGGGTGAGGGTGTCGTTGGGTGAGGGCGCCGTTGGGTGAGGACGCCGTTGGGTGAGGGTGCCGTTGGGTGAGGACGCCGTTGGGTGAGGGTGCCGCTAGGTGAAGGTGTCGTTGGTTGAGGGTGTCGTTGGGTGAGGGTGTCGCTGGGTGAGGGTGTCGTTGGGTGAGGGTGTCGTTGGGTGAGGACGCCGTTGGGTGAGGACGCCGTTGGGTGAGGGTGCCGCTAGGTGAAGGTGTCGTTGGTTGAGGGTGTCGTTGGGTGAGGGTGTCGTTGGGTGAGGGTGTCGCTGGGTGAGGGTGTCGTTGGGTGAGGGTGTCGTTGGGTGAGGGTGTCGTTGGGTGAGGGTGCCGTTGGGTGAGGGTGCCGTTGGGTGAGGGTGCCGTTGGGTGAGGGTGTCACTGGGTGAGGGTGTCGTTGGGTGAGGGTGTCGTTGGGTGAGGGTGTCGCTGGGTGAGGGTGTCACTGGGTGAGGGTGTCGTTGGGTGAGGGTGTCACTGGGTGAGGGTGTCGTTGGGTGAGGGTGCCGTTGGGTGAGGGTGCCGTTGGGTGAGGGTGCCGTTGGGTGAGGGTGTCACTGGGCGAGGGTGTCGTTGGGCGAGGGTGCCGTTGGGCGAGGGTGCCGTTGGGCGAGGGTGCCGTTGGGCGAGGGTGCCGTTGGGCGAGGGTGCCGTTGGGCGAGGGTGCCGTTGGGCGAGGGCGCCGTTGGGTGAGGGTGCCGTTGGGTGAGGACGCCGTTGGGTGAGGGCGCCGTTGGGTGAGGGCGCCGTTGGGTGAGGACGCCGTTGGGTGAGGGCGCCGTTGGGTGAGGGCGCCGTTGGGTGAGGGTGCCGCTAGGTGAAGGTGTCGTTGGTTGAGGGTGTCGTTGGGTGAGGGTGTCGTTGGGTGAGGGTGTCACTGGGTGAGGGTGTCGTTGGGTGAGGGTGAGGGTGCTGTTGGGTGAGGGTGAGGACGCCGTTGGGTGAGGGCGCCGTTGGGTGAGGGCGCCGTTGGGTGAGGGTGCCGTTGGGCGAGGGTGCCGTTGGGCGAGGGTGCCGTTGGGTGAGGGCGCCGTTGGGTGAGGGCGCCGTTGGGTGAGGACGCCGTTGGGTGAGGGTGCCGTTGGGTGAGGACGCCGTTGGGTGAGGGTGCCGCTATGTGAAGGTGTCGTTGGTTGAGGGTGTCGTTGGGTGAGGGTGTCGTTGGGTGAGGGTGTCGCTGGGTGAGGGTGTCGTTGGGTGAGGGTGTCGTTGGGTGAGGACGCCGTTGGGTGAGGACGCCGTTGGGTGAGGGTGCCGCTAGGTGAAGGTGTCGTTGGTTGAGGGTGTCGTTGGGTGAGGGTGTCGTTGGGTGAGGGTGTCGCTGGGTGAGGGTGTCGTTGGGTGAGGGTGTCGTTGGTGAGGGTGTCGTTGGGTGAGGGTGCCGTTGGGTGAGGGTGCCGTTGGGTGAGGGTGTCGTTGGGTGAGGGTGTCGTTGGGTGAGGGTGTCGTTGGGTGAGGGTGCCGTTGGGTGAGGGTGCCGTTGGGTGAGGGTGTCGCTGGGTGAGGGTGTCACTGGGTGAGGGTGTCGTTGGGTGAGGGTGTCACTGGGTGAGGGTGCCGTTGGGTGAGGGTGCCGTTGGGTGAGGGTGCCGTTGGGTGAGGGTGTCGTTGGGTGAGGGTGTCACTGGGCGAGGGTGTCGTTGGGCGAGGGTGCCGTTGGGCGAGGGTGCCGTTGGGCGAGGGTGCCGTTGGGCGAGGGTGCCGTTGGGCGAGGGTGCCGTTGGGTGAGGGTGCCGTTGGGTGAGGGTGCCGTTGGGTGAGGGTGCCGTTGGGTGAGGGTGTCGTTGGGTGAGGGTGTCGTTGGGTGAGGGTGTTTGGTGAGTGTGTTTCCCAGGGAAAAACAGAAGTATTCAATAAACTAAATGTAAAGTAAATGTGTTTCTTTTTGTTTTGACTAGTGAAATAGTTCTGAGAGAAGCATTGCCACATTAAAAGACAAGTCGTTTCATCGCAACACTCTCCTGGATATAGGCTTTGGTTGAATAACAGTATTGTTTTGCTATATTACGGCTGATCGCCATTCATATATCAATGACACCCAACGGACTCCCAGCAGGTCAGTATTAAAGAAAGATGCCACTCCATACTGCAGCGTCACAGACACTTTCAAGAGCACTTTGGAATTTTCTCATTACGCCACGCGCATGTTTCGGTGCAGTTGTCAGGGAGCTGGTGGCAATACTCAATACTGCTGTTTCACAAAGTTCCAATCTAATTTGCACTTGACACCCATCATTTCCATAATATGTTCCTTCCTTCCTTCCCTCTCTCTCATGTCTTTAGATGGGGCTGGTGTGTATATGTCTGTTTGGGTGGGGCTGCTCGGGGTGGAGCGTGCCTCGTCGGCTGATTTGGGACAATTTGTGGGAATGTCGTTGGGAGCACGTAAACAGACAAGCTAATCAGGAACACAACAGCCCTAATCAGACTGGAGTTAAATACCTGATGCTTAATGAATACCACCCCACTATTATGACAGGACTAAATAACATGTCTGTAAAATGCACCTGGGTCCACCTAGTATCAGACCAGACGTGGGTCCACCTAGTATCAGACCAGACGTGGGTCCACCTAGTATCAGACCAGACGTGGGGCCACCTAGTATCAGACCAGACGTGGGTCCACCTAGTATCAGACCAGGCGTGGGTCCACCTAGGATCAGACCAGATGTGGGTCCACCTAGGATCAGACCAGACGTGGGTCAACCTAGTATCAGACCAGACGGGGGTCCACCTAGTATCAGACCAGACGAGGGTCCACCTAGTATCAGACCAGACGAGGGTCCACCTAGTATCAGACCAGACGAGGGTCCACCTAGTATCAGACCAGACGTGGTTCCACCTAGTATCAGACCAGATGTGGGTCCACCTAGTATCAGACCAGACGTGGGTCCACCTAGGATCAGACCTGGGATCAGACACTCACCCATAACACCGCTGAACTCTGTCAAAAAACACCACCAGGGAACTCAGAATCCAATACGGTATAAATATGTCAAAAGTGTCTGTGTGCCTGAAATACCAGGCCTTGTATTTTTGTTTATGCCTGGATTCCCCTTCTCCCCGCCTCCACATCACACCCTACATCCTCACAGCAGACCGAAGCAGGGTGAGAAGGTGAGAATGAGGGGAGAAACGATGCGTTGTACTTAGCAAATTGCATTTGAAACCAGGAGGGAATAAATACAGGAGATAAGTCCAGGCTCTAATGTGCCTGAAATCCATTAGAAATCTCCTATTCACACTTCAGAGAAATCACATTACAAGACGGCTAATGTCATTTCTCTGGTTTTTGACTGAGCGTCGCTGCGAGACTGAGACAGAAACATCAAACATAATGGATTTTCACCTCTTTTTTTCTCCTCTCTCCCTTTCTTTCTCTCATTCTATTCCGTTAGGATATTACATTCAGGGGTAGTCTTTCTTGGGGAGGTAATGAATTTAGCCAGGGAAGTCTAGAGAGGTAGGCTGGAGGGTTTTTGTGAATGTGACAGAGCTTCGCTATTCAGCTTTCTGCCATAAACACACTGATTCAGACTTCTGTACTGAAAAAGGTTTCCGAAGTTCCACAAGCCAGGGGATATTAGACACAGAAAACTGAGGAGGGGAAGGGCTGTTTCTTTGTTCTGACTCGATCACAAACTGACAGCTTGGGTTTTCCACATTCTGCACATCAGAACAGGAAGGCCACTACTGCAACATGACTGGGCTTTAGTCAGACAGAAGAGCTACACAGGGGAGGGAAGAGGGGAGAGAGAGAGAGATAAAACAGCCATCACCTACAGAGAAATGAACCTGGAGAAGAGTCCCCTAAGCAAGCTTGTCCTGGGGCTCTGTTCACAAACACAAACACACCCCACAGAGCCCCAGGACAGCAACACAAATAGACCCAACCGATAATTACTTGACACATTGGAAAGAACTTACAAAAAAACAGAGCAAACTAGAATGCTATTTGGCCCTAAACAGAGAGTACACAGTGGCAGAATACCTGACCACTGTGACTGACCCAAATTTAAGGAAAGCTTTAACTATGTACAGACTCAGTGAGCATAACCTTGCTATTGAGAAAGGCCGCCGTAGGCAGACATGGCTCTCAAGAGAAGACAGGCTATGTTCACACTGCCCACAAAATGAGGTGGAAACTGAGCTGCACTTCCGAACCTTCTGCCCAATATATGACCATATTAGAGAGACATATTTCCCTCAGATTACACAGACCCACAGAGTTCGAAAACAAATCCAATTTTGATAAACTCCCATGTCTATTGGGTGAAATACCACAGTGTGCCATCACAGAGGCAAGATTTGTGACCTGTTGCCACAAGAAAAGGGCAACCAGTGAAGAACAAACACCGATGTTAATTTATTGTTTATTTCACTTTTGCTTATTATCTATTTCACTTGCTTTGGCAATGCTAACATATGTTTCCCATGCCAATAAAGCCCCTTAAATTGAGAGAGAGGAAGACAGAGACACAGACACAGAGAGAGACACAGAGAGAGAGACAGAGAGAGAGACAGAGAGACACAGAGAGAGAGAGAGACAGAGAGACACAGAGAGAGAGAGAGAGAGAGAGAGAGAGAGTGTGAGAGAGAGAGAGAGAGTGTGAGAGTGTGAGAGAGAGAGTGAGAGAGAGAGAGAGAGAGAGAGAGAGAGAGAGAGAGAGAGAGAGAGAGAGAGAGAGAGAGAGAGAGAGAGAGAGAGACAGAGAGAGAGAGAGAGAGAGAGAGAGACAGAGACAGAGACAGAGAGTGTGAAGTAAAGGGAGTGAAATGAGTGAAAGAAGGAAGGAGATCCATAGAGGAGAGAGAAAGAGAGATGAGGCTTGTTAAAAATAGACAGCATCTTCTCAGTAAGAACCCATCTCCAACCCTGACGTCACAAGACCATGTATTCCAATAAAACACGACTGCATTTCCAGAAAACCAACCCTGAGACAAAATACTAATTGTTTGGTTCAACCAGAGAAGCCCGTAGCCAGCAGAGGAACACGGCATTGAACTACATGAAAGTACACAAGTACCACATTTTACTCACTTAGTGAATGTAAATAACCCTGGAAATCAACTAAATGTGTATTCACAGTAGCCCCAGTAGTTCCTGACTTCTTCTGACTCCTCCCACCATGTTGTAATAGGAAATAGGATTCCCAACGCACCCCTGAATCCAAATAGGCTTCAATCAAGACGATTTAAATGAACGGTGGTTTACACCTGGGGGGGAAACTGGAGCAGCAGCAGCAAGAGTAGAACTAAGAGTTACATAGAACACATCTTCCATCCTCCAGCATGTAATTCACTGACTGGGCTCCGTTAATACAACACTATGAGGTGTGTGGAGCAGTCAACCCTCACCTGATTCATAGCTACACAACCACGCACACACACAACCACGCACGCACGCACGCACACGCACACACACACACACACACACACGCAAAAGTTCACGCAAGCACACCACACGCTCACATTAGGGCGCACAAGGTTGAGGTTAATTGCAATTAAATTCTTGAAATCACAAATCACAAATTGAGAATTGACATTAAATTAAATTTGAATTTTGTCTTCAAGTTTTGAAATTTAATTAGAATTAGACTGTTTAAAAATAATTTGAATTAAATAGAAATTGTAAAAGCATGTAATCTTTGGAATTGAATTAAACTGGAATTCAATATGTGTACATTTCCCAGTTACTGGAATTAATGAATATAGTATAAAAATGTTACTGCAAGACTTGTTTTAAATCATTTTTTACTTACATTTCTATATTTCCAGTATAGCTAAGCTGTCTGGACATGATCAGACTGGGGAAATTGAATTTGTGGAATTGTTAGGGATAATATAGATCTGGGAATATAATTATTGGAATTGACCTAACATTGGAATTGAGTTAACTCTGAATTCAAAGACTAACCTGGAATTTTAATTGAATTACATGGAATTCACAGGGAGAGAGAACTGAATAAGAATTGAATTTGTGGAATTAACCCCAACCCTGCATCCCCCCCCCCCCACACACACACACACACACACTCCATTCAGTGCAACACTCAACACTTTATGTATTCTCCATATCAGTCACCTACTTGAGAGATAATGACTTGAAATGAACAATGTCCTTCACTATATCATATTGATCAGCACATTGGTGTGTGTGTGATGTGATTACAGCACAGCCTGGTCAGGCCCAGCTCAACAACAGATGCTGTTCTTTCACCTGCTGGTGAAACTGGCTTTCCTTATCGGTCACACACCCTCTGTCTCTCTCCCCTCTCTCTCTGTCCATCGAAATCTGGTTTTCCTTTCAGCTTACCTTAAACCCAATGGCCTCTGCAGTCATTACATTTCCCTCTATTCAAATAGAGAAAGAAAATAAACATTCATTTGTGTACATGGAGAAGCCTATTACTCCAACCCTGACACAACCTTTGGAAAATAATAAAAAGTTGCTTTTCTATTCTTCATTGTAGAACTGGAAATGACCTCCCTACCTTTCAATGCAGAACAGGCAGTTAGTTACCTCTACTCTTCATTGCAGAACAGGAAGTTAGTTACCTGTCTAGTCTTCATTTCAGTGTAATTTATTTGAGTGATTTCTCTTCATTTCAGCTTCAGTGCCGTCACCAGGGTGTGACTTTCATTCCTTCTCCAAAGTTCAGACTCCTTTCTTTCAGTCAGCAGCACCTCACTTATGAAAGTGTGTGTGTGTGTGTGTGTGTGTGTGTGCATACTTTCTCTCTTGTTATTCTCTGACAATGTGTAGGAAGTGTTGGTTGAATGATCAAAAGTCTTCTGTCACAAACAGACCCCTATTCATATCCACTGTGTTGTTAGAATTATCCCTCACAAACAAACATCCCTTTATCCAACTCCAATAACAGCCAATTACACACTTTGATTTCTATTTAGCTCCCGTTTGTCTCTGGTTGCTGTTTAGCTGCTATTGGATTAAAGAGAACTGTTAGTGGAGACTATCTGGATCGGACCTTAATTAACTACCATCAGGCCGGGAAGAGATGGATTATTTTATGCAACGACCAATTAGGATCATTAACAATCGCCTCTCGCTGATGTCTAACATTATAATTAGCCTGTTGTGTTTGTTAACTTACATCATTACTGGTTTAAAAAGAAACCTCTTCGTAGAAGTTGTATAGTTTGTATAGTTAATACTGTGTAGTAACATAGACAGGGATTACAGTTAATACTGTGTAGTAACACAGACAGGGATTACAGTTAATACTGTGTAGTAACATAGACAGGGATTACCGTGTTGTAACATAGACAGGGATTACAGTTAATACTGTGTAGTAACATAGACAGGGATTACAGTTAATACTGTGTTGTAACATAGACAGGGATTACAGTTAATATTGTGTAGTAACATAGACAGGGATTACAGTTAATACTGTGTAGTAGCATAGACAGGGATTACAGTTAATACTGTGTAGTAACATAGACAGGGATTACAGTTAGTACTGTGTAGTAACATAGACAGGGATTACAGTTAGTACTGTGTAGTAACATAGACAGGGATTACAGTTAATACTGTGTTGTAACAGACAGGGATTACAGTTAATACTGTGTAGTAACATAGACAGGGATTACAGTTAGTACTGTGTAGTAACATAGACAGGGATTACAGTAAATGTGTAATTACATAGACAGGGATTACAGTTAGTACTGTGTAGTAACATACAGGGATTACAGTTAGTACTGTGTAGTAACATAGACAGGGATTACAGTTAGTACTGTGTAGTAACATAGACAGGGATTACAGTTAGTACTGTGTAGTAACATAGACAGGGATTACAGTTAGTACTGTGTAGTAACATAGACAGGGATTACAGTTAATACTGTGTAGTAACATAGACAGGGATTACAGTTAATACTGTGTAGTAACATAGACAGGGATTACAGTTAGTGTGTAGTAACATAGACAGGGATTACAGTTAGTGTGTAGTAACATAGACAGGGATTACAGTTAATACTGTGTAGTAACATAGACAGGGATTACAGTTAGTACTGTGTAGTAACATAGACAGGGATTACAGTTAGTACTGTGTAGTAACATAGACAGGGATTACAGTTAGTGTGTAATTACATAGATATAGCGTTTAAAGTTAATACTGTGTAGTAACATGGATATAGGAGTTACAGCCTACTTAAGGTATTACCTTGCTATCCTCCATCTTCCTACTTATCCTCCTCCCTCCATCCCCCTCTACCCCCATTGGACACAACAAGAGGGGGGAAGGAGAAGGGGAGAAGGAGGGAGAGAGGGACCCCACAGGATCCACGCCTGCGTCTGCTTCCCTCGCTCTTCTTCTGTAGACCTTGACCGCAGACATCGCGAGCGGATCAATCAATTACATCTCCACTCCACCAATCAAACAATGTTATTATCAGGCATCGGCTCGTCGACCTGGAAAGGTCAGCACAATCAAAGGCTGCTGTGATGTGATTGCCAGCGCCGACTCATGTGGCAGTAACCGGGAGTGGCAGCTCAATGCCAACTGAGGGCCATTTTGGAGCGAGAAGGGAGAGCAGGAGGAGGAGAAAAAGAGGGAGTGAGAGAGAGAAGGAGAGAGGGAGGAACTGAGGGACAACCTAAGAATAGCCTCACTTTTGACAGCACACAAAGAGGGGAAAAAACAGCTAAACAAATAAGCGTAGGTCTGAAGGTTAGAGAGAAAAGTAAACAGTCTGAGTACACCACCTCCAATCCAACAACTAGAAAGCAGGCATCTGAGTGAGAGGAAAGAGCAGAGCCAAAATGTCCACAGTCACTAACGCACACTAGCTCTCTTTGTTCCATGGCCTGTTTCTCTCTAGGAGATGAGGGGAATAGACACCTTCACCTGAATAACTGAGGCAGAAGAAATCAATGAAACATCAATGTGGCTGCCAGCATTCACGTCAACTTTCCTTTCAGAAAAGGCACGAAGGATGACAGTATTGAGACTCACATACATGAAAAGGAATTGTGCTTATAACACTAACAAGGAGTCCTTCTGTCTTCCTGCCATCTTTCCCTCTGGAAAGGACCCGAGGTGTACAGGATGCTGTCTGCTTTTTAGGATTTATCAACCCAACTTGTGAGGTTATAATACTGTTCAGGTAGGTAAGTCTCTCTCTCTCCATGCATACTGAGGTGAATGTGACCATGGCCTCTCCATTCACCTCTTTTGAGCTCTGTATAAATCACACCTACTCAGCAGATTACACAGAGAAAGAGCAAGAGCACAGGAACAAGTCTCCTCTTCTCTCCTTTAAAAAAAACTACAACACCTTGAGATAAGACTCTGGAAGACTAACGAAGACGAGAGAGGCCTAGGGGTCACTAGCATAGAGATATTACAGCTAGATATCCCATCCCCGCTTTATAGGCAGTGTCTAGATATCCCCCCTCTATAGGCAGCGTCTAGATATCCCCACTCTATAGGCAGCGTCTAGATATCCCATCCCAACTCTATAGGCAGCGTCTAGATATCCCCACTCTATAGGCAGCGTCTAGATATCCCCACTCTAAAGGCAGCGTCTAGATATCCCCACTCTAAAGGCAGCGTCTAGATATCCCCACTCTATAGGCAGCGTCTAGATATCCCCACTCTAAAGGCAGCGTCTAGATATCCCCACTTTATAGGCAGCGTCTAGATATCCCCACTCTATAGGCAGCGTCTAGATATCCCATCCCCACTCTATAGGCAGCGTCTAGATATCCCCACTCTATAGGCAGCGTCTAGATATCCCCACTCTATAGGCAGCGTCTAGATATCCCCACTCTATAGGCAGCGTCTAGATATCCCCACTCTATAGGCAGCGTCTAGATATCCCCTCTCTATAGGCAGTGTCTAGATATCCCCACTCTATAGGCAGCGTCTAGATATCCCCTCTCTATAGGCAGCGTCTAGATATCCCCACTCTATAGGCAGCGTCTAGATATCCCATCCCAACTCTATAGGCAGCGTCTAGATATCCCCACTCTATAGGCAGCGTCTAGATATCCCATCCCAACTCTATAGGCAGCGTCTAGATATCCCCACTCTATAGGCAGCGTCTAGATATCCCCACTCTATAGGCAGCGTCTAGATATCCCCACTCTATAGGCAGCGTCTAGATATCCCCACTCTATAGGCAGCGTCTAGATATCCCCACTCTATAGGCAGCGTCTAGATATCCCCACTCTATAGGCAGCGTCTAGATATCCCCACTCTATAGGCAGCGTCTAGATATCCCCTCTCTATAGGCAGTGTCTAGATATCCCCACTCTATAGGCAGCGTCTAGATATCCCCTCTCTATAGGCAGCGTCTAGATATCCCCACTCTATAGGCAGCGTCTAGATATCCCATCCCAACTCTATAGGCAGCGTCTAGATATCCCCACTCTATAGGCAGCGTCTAGATATCCCATCCCAACTCTATAGGCAGCGTCTAGATATCCCCACTCTATAGGCAGCGTCTAGATATCCCCACTCTATAGGCAGCGTCTAGATATCCCCACTCTATAGGCAGCGTCTAGATATCCCCACTCTATAGGCAGCGTCTAGATATCCCCACTCTATAGGCAGCGTCTAGATATCCCCACTCTATAGGCAGCGTCTAGATATCCCCACTCTATAGGCAGCGTCTAGATATCCCCACTCTATAGGCAGCGTCTAGATATCCCCACTCTAAAGGCAGCGTCTAGATATCCCCACTCTAAAGGCAGCGTCTAGATATCCCCACTCTATAGGCAGCGTCTAGATATCCCCACT
This sequence comes from Oncorhynchus clarkii lewisi, assembly GCF_045791955.1. Classification (NCBI taxonomy): domain Eukaryota; kingdom Metazoa; phylum Chordata; class Actinopteri; order Salmoniformes; family Salmonidae; genus Oncorhynchus; species Oncorhynchus clarkii. The sequence goes on from NW_027261072.1 coordinate 109,519, forward strand.
CTATAGGCAGCGTCTAGATATCCCCACTCTATAGGCAGCGTCTAGATATCCCCACTCTATAGGCAGCGTCTAGATATCCCCACTCTATAGGCAGCGTCTAGATATCCCCACTCTATAGGCAGCGTCTAGATATCCCCACTCTATAGGCAGCGTCTAGATATCCCCACTCTATAGGCAGCGTCTAGATATCCCCACTCTATAGGCAGCGTCTAGATATATCCCCACTCTATAGGCAGCGTCTAGATATCCCCACTCTATAGGCAGCGTCTAGATATCCCCACTCTATAGGCAGCGTCTAGATATCCCCACTCTATAGGCAGCGTCTAGATATCCCCACTCTATAGGCAGCGTCTAGATATCCCCTCTCTATAGGCAGCGTCTAGATATCCCCACTCTATAGGCAGCGTCTAGATATCCCCACTCTATAGGCAGCGTCTAGATATCCCCACTCTATAGGCAGCGTCTAGATATCCCCACTCTATAGGCAGCGTCTAGATATCCCCCTCTATAGGCAGCGTCTAGATATCCCCATATAGGCAGCGTCTAGATATCCCCACTCTATAGGCAGCGTCTAGATATCCCCACTCTATAGGCAGCGTCTAGATATCCCCACTCTATAGGCAGCGTCTAGATATCCCCACTCTATAGGCAGCGTCTAGATATCCCCACTCTATAGGCAGCGTCTAGATATCCCCACTCTATAGGCAGCGTCTAGATATCCCCACTCTATAGGCAGCGTCTAGATATCCCCAGCGTCTCTCTATAGGCAGCGTCTAGATATCCCCACTCTATAGGCAGCGTCTAGATATCCCCACTCTATAGGCAGCGTCTAGATATCCCCACTCTATAGGCAGCGTCTAGATATCCCCACTCTATAGGCAGCGTCTAGATATCCCCACTCTATAGGCAGCGTCTAGATATCCCCACTCTATAGGCAGCGTCTAGATATCCCCACTCTATAGGCAGCGTCTAGATATCCCCACTCTATAGGCAGCGTCTAGATATCCCCACTCTATAGGCAGCGTCTAGATATCCCCACTCTATAGGCAGCGTCTAGATATCCCCACTCTATAGGCAGCGTCTAGATATCCCCACTCTATAGGCAGCGTCTAGATATCCCCACTCTATAGGCAGCGTCTAGATATCCCCACTCTATAGGCAGCGTCTAGATATCCCCACTCTATAGGCAGCGTCTAGATATCCCCACTCTATAGGCAGCGTCTAGATATCCCCACTCTATAGGCAGCGTCTAGATATCCCCACTCTATAGGCAGCGTCTAGATATCCCCACTCTATAGGCAGCGTCTAGATATCCCCACTCTATAGGCAGCGTCTAGATATCCCCACTCTATAGGCAGCGTCTAGATATCCCCAGCCTCTATAGGCAGCGTCTAGATATCCCCACTCTATAGGCAGCGTCTAGATATCCCCACTCTATAGGCAGCGTCTAGATATCCCCACTCTATAGGCAGCGTCTAGATATCCCCACTCTATAGGCAGCGTCTAGATATAGGCAGCGTCATCCCCACTCTATAGGCAGCGTCTAGATATCCCCACTCTATAGGCAGCGTCTAGATATCCCCACTCTATAGGCAGCGTCTAGATATCCCCACTCCATAGGCAGCGTCTAGATATCCCCACTCTATAGGCAGCGTCTAGATATCCCCACTCTATAGGCAGCGTCTAGATATCCCCACTCTATAGGCAGCGTCTAGATATCCCCACTCTATAGGCAGCGTCTAGATATCCCATCCCCACTCTATAGGCAGCGTCTAGATATCCCCACTCTATAGGCAGCGTCTAGATATCCCCACTCTATAGGCAGCGTCTAGATATCCCCACTCTATAGGCAGCGTCTAGATATCCTCTATAGGCAGCGTCTAGATATCTATAGGCAGCGTCTAGATATCCCCACTCTATAGGCAGCGTCTAGATATCCCCACTCTATAGGCAGCGTCTAGATATCCCCACTCTATAGGCAGCGTCTAGATATCCCCACTCTATAGGCAGCGTCTAGATATCCCCACTCTATAGGCAGCGTCTAGATATCCCCACTCTATAGGCAGCGTCTAGATATCCCCACTCTATAGGCAGCGTCTAGATATCCCCACTCTATAGGCAGCGTCTAGATATCTATAGGCAGCCACTCTATAGGCAGCGTCTAGATATCCCCACTCTATAGGCAGCGTCTAGATATCCCCACTCTATAGGCAGCGTCTAGATATCCCCACTCTATAGGCAGCGTCTAGATATCCCCACTCTATAGGCAGCGTCTAGATATCCCCTCTCTATAGGCAGCGTCTAGATATCCCCACTCTATAGGCAGCGTCTAGATATCCCCACTCTATAGGCAGCGTCTAGATATCCCCACTCTATAGGCAGCGTCTAGATATCCCCACTCTATAGGCAGCGTCTAGATATCCCCACTCTATAGGCAGCGTCTAGATATCCCCACTCTATAGGCAGCGTCTAGATATCCCCACTCTATAGGCAGCGTCTAGATATCCCCACTCTATAGGCAGCGTCTAGATATCCCCACTCTATAGGCAGCGTCTAGATATCCCCACTCTATAGGCAGCGTCTAGATATCCCCACTCTATAGGCAGCGTCTAGATATCCCCACTCTATAGGCAGCGTCTAGATATCCCCACTCTATAGGCAGCGTCTAGATATCCCCACTCTATAGGCAGCGTCTAGATATCCCCACTCTATAGGCAGCGTCTAGATATCCCCACTCTATAGGCAGCGTCTAGATATCCCCACTCTATAGGCAGCGTCTAGATATCCCCACTCTATAGGCAGCGTCTAGATATCCCCACTCTATAGGCAGCGTCTAGCAGCGTCTAGATATCCCCACTCTATAGGCAGCGTCTAGATATCCCCACTCTATAGGCAGCGTCTAGATATCCCCACTCTATAGGCAGCGTCTAGATATCCCCTCTCTATAGGCAGCGTCTAGATATCCCCACTCTATAGGCAGCGTCTAGATATCCCCACTCTATAGGCAGCGTCTAGATATCCCCACTCTATAGGCATCCCCACTCTATAGGCAGCGTCTAGATATCCCCACTCTATAGGCAGCGTCTAGATATCCCCACTCTATAGGCAGCGTCTAGATATCCCCACTCTATAGGCAGCGTCTAGATATCCCCACTCTATAGGCAGCGTCTAGATATCCCCACTCTATAGGCAGCGTCTAGATATCCCCACTCTATAGGCAGCGTCTAGATATCCCCACTCTATAGGCAGCGTCTAGATATCCCCACTCTATAGGCAGCGTCTAGATATCCCCACTCTATAGGCAGCGTCTAGATATCCCCAGCGTCTCTATAGGCAGCGTCTAGATATCCCCACTCTATAGGCAGCGTCTAGATATCCCCACTCTATAGGCAGCGTCTAGATATCCCCACTCTATAGGCAGCGTCTAGATATCCCCACTCTATAGGCAGCGTCACTCTATAGGCAGCGTCTAGATATCCCCACTCTATAGGCCCTAGATATCCCCACTCTATAGGCAGCGTCTAGATATCCCCACTCTATAGGCAGCGTCTAGATATCCCCACTCTATAGGCAGCGTCTAGATATCCCCACTCTATAGGCAGCGTCTAGATATCTATAGGCAGCCTAGATACTCTATAGGCAGCGTCTAGATATCCCCACTCTATAGGCAGCGTCTAGATATCCCCACTCTATAGGCAGCGTCTAGATATCCCCACTCTATAGGCAGCGTCTAGATATCCCCACTCTATAGGCAGCGTCTAGATATCCCCACTCTATAGGCAGCGTCTAGATATCCCCACTCTATAGGCAGCGTCTAGATATCCCCACTCTATAGGCAGCGTCTAGATATCCCCACTCTATAGGCAGCGTCTAGATATCCCCACTCTATAGGCAGCGTCTAGATATCCCCACTCTATAGGCAGCGTCTAGATATCCCCACTCTATAGGCAGCGTCTAGATATCCCCACTCTATAGGCAGCGTCTAGATATCCCCCTCTATAGGCAGCGTCTAGATATCCCCACTCTATAGGCAGCGTCTAGATATCCCCACTCTATAGGCAGCGTCTAGATATCCCCACTCTATAGGCAGCGTCTAGATATCCCCACTCTATAGGCAGCGTCTAGATATCCCCACTCTATAGGCAGCGTCTAGATATCCCCACTCTATAGGCAGCGTCTAGATATCTCTATAGGCAGCGTCATCCCCACTCTATAGGCAGCGTCTAGATATCCCCACTCTATAGGCAGCGTCTAGATATAGGCAGCGTCATCCCCACTCTATAGGCAGCGTCTAGATATCCCCACTCTATAGGCAGCGTCTAGATATCCCCACTCTATAGGCAGCGTCTAGATATCCCCACTCTATAGGCAGCGTCTAGATATCCCCACTCTATAGGCAGCGTCTAGATATCCCCACTCTATAGGCAGCGTCTAGATATCCCCACTCTATAGCGTCAGCGTCTAGATATCCCCACTCTATAGGCAGCGTCTAGATATCCCCACTCTATAGGCATCTAGATATCCCCACTCTATAGGCAGCGTCTAGATATCCCCACTCTATAGGCAGCGTCTAGATATCCCCACTCTATAGGCAGCGTCTAGATATCCCCACTCTATAGGCAGCGTCTAGATATCCCCACTCTATAGGCAGCGTCTAGATATCCCCACTCTATAGGCAGCGTCTAGATATCCCCACTCTATAGGCAGCGTCTAGATATACTCTATAGGCCGTCTAGATATCCCCACTCTATAGGCAGCGTCTAGATATCCCCACTCTATAGGCAGCGTCTAGATATCCCCACTCTATAGGCAGCGTCTAGATATCCCCACTCTATAGGCAGCGTCTAGATATCCCCACTCTATAGGCAGCGTCTAGATATCCCCACTCTATAGGCAGCGTCTAGATCCCCACTCTATAGGCAGCGTCTAGATATCCCCACTCTATAGGCAGCGTCTAGATATCCCCACTCTATAGGCAGCGTCTAGATATCCCCACTCTATAGGCAGCGTCTAGATATCCCCACTCTATAGGCAGCGTCTAGATATCCCCACTCTATAGGCAGCGTCTAGATATCCCCACTCTATAGGCAGCGTCTAGATATCCCCACTCTATAGGCAGCGTCTAGATATCCCCACTCTATAGGCAGCGTCTAGATATCCCCACTCTATAGGCAGCGTCTAGATATCCCCCACTCTATAGGCAGCGTCTAGATATCCCCACTCTATAGGCAGCGTCTAGATATCCCCACTCTATAGGCAGCGTCTAGATATCCCCACTCTATAGGCAGCGTCTAGATATCCCCACTCTATAGGCAGCGTCTAGATATCCCCACTCTATAGGCAGCGTCTAGATATCCCCACTCTATAGGCAGCTCTATAGGCAGCGTCTAGATATCCCCACTCTATAGGCAGCGTCTAGATATCCCCACTCTATAGGCAGCGTCTAGATATCCCCACTCTATAGGCAGCGTCTAGATATCCCCACTCTATAGGCAGCGTCTAGATATCCCCACTCTATAGGCAGCGTCTAGATATCCCCACTCTATAGGCAGCGTCTAGATATCCCCACTCTATAGGCAGCGTCTAGATATCCCCACTCTATAGGCAGCGTCTAGATATCCCCACTCTATAGGCAGCGTCTAGATATCCCCACTCTATAGGCAGCGTCTAGATATCCCCACTCTATAGGCAGCGTCTAGATATCCCCACTCTATAGGCAGCGTCTAGATATCCCCACTCTATAGGCAGCGTCTAGATATCCCCACTCTATAGGCAGCGTCTAGATATCCCCACTCTATAGGCAGCGTCTAGATATCCCCACTCTATAGGCAGCGTCTAGATATCCCCACTCTATAGGCAGCGTCTAGATATCCCCACTCTATAGGCAGCGTCTAGATATCCCCACTCTATAGGCAGCGTCTAGATATCCCCCCTCTATAGGCAGCGTCTAGATATCCCCACTCTATAGGCAGCGTCTAGATATCCCCCTCTATAGGCAGCGTCTAGATATCCCCACTCTATAGGCAGCGTCTAGATATCCCCACTCTATAGGCAGCGTCTAGATATCCCCACTCTATAGGCAGCGTCTAGATATCCCCACTCTATAGGCAGCGTCTAGATATCCCCACTCTATAGGCAGCGTCTAGATATCTATAGGCAGCCCCTCTATAGGCAGCGTCTAGATATCCCCACTCTATAGGCAGCGTCTAGATATCCCCACTCTATAGGCAGCGTCTAGATATCCCCACTCTATAGGCAGCGTCTAGATATCCCCACTCTATAGGCAGCGTCTAGATATCCCCACTCTATAGGCAGCGTCTAGATATCCCCACTCTATAGGCAGCGTCTAGATATCCCCACTCTATAGGCAGCGTCTAGATATCCCCACTCTATAGGCAGCGTCTAGATATCCCCACTCTATAGGCAGCGTCTAGATATCCCCACTCTATAGGCAGCGTCTAGATATCCCCACTCTATAGGCAGCGTCTAGATATCCCCACTCTATAGGCAGCGTCTAGATATCCCCACTCTATAGGCAGCGTCTAGATATCCCCACTCTATAGGCAGCGTCTAGATATCCCCACTCTATAGGCAGCGTCTAGATATCCCCACTCTATAGGCAGCGTCTAGATATCCCCACTCTATAGGCAGCGTCTAGATATAGTCTAGATATCCCCACTCTATATCCCCACTCTATAGGCAGCGTCTAGATATCCCCACTCTATAGGCAGCGTCTAGATATCCCCTCTCTATAGGCAGCGTCTAGATATCCCCACTCTATAGGCAGCGTCTAGATATCCCCACTCTATAGGCAGCGTCTAGATATCCCCACTCTATAGGCAGCGTCTAGATATCCCCACTCTATAGGCAGCGTCTAGATATCCCCACTCTATAGGCAGCGTCTAGATCCCCTCTCTATAGGCAGCCTAGATACTCTATAGGCAGCGTCTAGATATCCCCTCTCTATAGGCAGCGTCTAGATATCCCCACTCTATAGGCAGCGTCTAGATATCCCCACTCTATAGGCAGCGTCTAGATATCCCCACTCTATAGGCAGCGTCTAGATATCCCCACTCTATAGGCAGCGTCTAGATATCCCCACTCTATAGGCAGCGTCTAGATATCCCCACTCTATAGGCAGCGTCTAGATATCCCCACTCTATAGGCAGCGTCTAGATATCCCCACTCTATAGGCAGCGTCTAGATATCCCCACTCTATAGGCAGCGTCTAGATATCCCCACTCTATATGCAGCGTCTAGATATCCCCACTCTATAGGCAGCGTCTAGATATCCCCACTCTATAGGCAGCGTCTAGATATCCCACTCTATAGGCAGCGCGTCTAGGATATCCCCCTCTATAGGCAGCGTCTAGATATCCCCACTCTATAGGCAGCATCTAGATATCCCATCCCCACTCTATAGGCAGCATCTAGATATCCCCACTCTATAGGCAGCGTCTAGATATCCCCTCTCTATAGGCAGCGTCTAGATATCCCCACTCTATAGGCAGCGTCTAGATATCCCCCCTCTATAGGCAGCGTCTAGATATCCCCACTCTATAGGCAGCGTCTAGATATCCCCACTCTATAGGCAGCGTCTAGATATCCCCACTCTATAGGCAGCGTCTAGATATCCCCACTCTATAGGCAGCGTCTAGATATCCCCACTCTATAGGCAGCGTCTAGATATCCCCCCTCTATAGGCAGCGTCTAGATATCCCCACTCTATAGGCAGCGTCTAGATATCCCCCCTCTATAGGCAGCGTCTAGATATCCCCACTCTATAGGCAGCGTCTAGATATCCCCCCTCTATAGGCAGCGTCTAGATATCCCCACTCTATAGGCAGCGTCTAGATATCCCCACTCTATAGGCAGCGTCTAGATATCCCCCTCTATAGGCAGCGTCTAGATATCCCCCTCTATAGGCAGCGTCTAGATATCCCCACTCTATAGGCAGCGTCTAGATATCCCCCCTCTATAGCTGGCAGCGTCTAGATATCCCCACTCTATAGGCAGCGTCTAGATATCCCCACTCTATAGGCAGTGTCTAGATATCCCCACTCTATAGCTGACATATCACCGGTGCTCATCTAGAAAGAGCTGCATTATGCATTCAGCTGAGTCTCAGTGAGGGGAGTCTATGGCCAGATAATAGGTCTGTAGCCATTAGTCACTGGACTCATACTGCACTGCAGACAAGATAAGAGATGAGATGCAGGAAGGAGAGAGGAAGAGGAGGAGCAGGAGGAGAGAGGTCCAGTGGTCATTATTGTGGAAGGGGTAATGGATGGTCATTTGGTTCAGACTCTCATCACTATCTCTTGTCTTCTTTCACTCTCCTCCTCTTATTTATCTTTCTCTCTCCCTCTTCCTCTTTAATCTACATCTTCTCCCTCACTCTTCCTCCCCTCTACCCTCCCTCTTCCTCTTTAATCGACATCTCCTCCCTCATACTTCATCCCCTCTACCCTCCCACTCTTCTTTAGTCTCTCGGTCTGTGTTAATATAATATATGCATGGGGTTAGGTTTAGGGTTACGATTTGGGTTCAAATTAAGGTTAGGATTAGGGGTTAGACTTAGGTTTAGATTTAGGATCAGGGGTTACGGTTAGGTTTAGATTTAGGATTAGGGGTTACGGTTAGGTTTAGGTATAGATTTAGGATTAGGGGTTAGGTTTAGATTTAGGATTAGGGGTTACGGTTAGGTTTAGGTATAGTTTTAGGATTAGGGGTTACGGTTAGGTTTAGATTTAGGATTAGGGGTTACGGTTAGGTTTAGGTATAGTTTTAGGATTAGGGGTTACGGTTAGGTTTAGATTTAGGATTAGGGGTTACGGTTAGGTTTAGGTATAGTTTTAGGATTAGGGGTTACGGTTAGGTTTAGATTTAGGATTAGGGGTTACGGTTAGGTTTAGGTATAGATTTAGGATCAGGGGTTACGGTTAGGTTTAGATTTAGGATTAGGGGTTACGGTTAGGTTTAGATTTAGGATTAGGGGTTACGGTTAGGTTTAGGTATAGATTTAGGATTAGGGGTTACGGTTAGGTTTAGATTTAGGATTAGGGGTTACGGTTAGGTTTAGGTATAGATTTAGGATTAGGGGTTAGGTTTAGATTTAGGATTAGGGGTTACGGTTAGGTTTAGATTTAGGATTAGGGGTTACGGTTAGGTTTAGATTTAGGATTAGGGGTTACGGTTAGGTTTAGGTATAGATTTAGGATTAGGGGTTACGGTTAGGTTTAGATTTAGGATTAGGGGTTACGGTTAGGTTGGTATTGGTTGGTTAGATTGGTATCCAATTGTTAGTCGCTACTATCTTGTCTCATCACTACAACTCCCGTACGGGCTCGGAAGAGACGAAGGTTGAAAGTCATGCGTCCTCCGATACACAACCCAACCAAGCCGCACTGCTTCTTAACACAGCGCGCCTCCAACCCGGGAGCCAGCCGCACCAATTTGGAAACACGGTGCTCCCGGCAACCTTGGTTAGCGTGCACTGCGTCCGGCCCGCGCCCTACCGGTCAAACCCTCACCAACCCGGAAGAAGCTAGGCCAATTGTGCGTCGCCACATGGACCTCCCGGTCGCGGCCTGCTGCAGGTTTAGGTAGTTTTAGGATTAGGGAAAATAGGATTTTGGATGGGAATCATTTCTTTAGTCCCCATAAGGATAGCAATACAAAAGTGTGAGTGTGATTGTGTGTGTGTGTGTGTGTAGGGCTTCAGCCCAGGCCTACAGGGTAAGGTAGGTAGGGAGGGAGGGATGTAGGTAGGGAGGGGGAGTGTGTGTGTGTGTGTGTGTGTGTGTGTGTGTGTGTGTGCGTGTAGGGCTACAGCCCAGGCCTACAGGGTTAGGTAGGTAGGGAGGGAGGGAGGGATGTAGGTAGGGAGGGGGAGTGTGTGTGTGTGTGTAGGGCTTCAGCCCAGGCCTACAGGGTTAGGTAGGTAGGGAGGGAGGGATGTAGGTAGGGAGGGGGAGTGTGTGTGTGTGTGTGTGTGTGTGTGTGTGTGTGTGTGTGTGTGTGTGCGTGTAGGGCTACAGCCCAGGCCTACAGGGTTAGGTAGGTAGGGAGGGAGGGATGTAGGTAGGGAGGGGGAGTGAGTGTGTGTGTGCGTGTAGGGCTACAGCCCAGGCCTACAGGGTTAGGTAGGGAGGGAGGGATATAGGTAGGGAGGGGGAGTGAGTGTGTGTGTGTGTGTGTGTGTGTAGGGCTTCAGCCCAGGCCTACAGGGTTAGGTAGGTAGGTAGGTAGGGAGGGAGGGATGTAGGTAGGGAGGGGAGTGAGTGTAGATAGGGAGGGGGAGTGTGTGTGTGTAGGGCTTCAGCCCAGGCCTACAGGGTTAGGTAGGTAGGGAGGGAGGGATGTAGGTAGGGAGGGGGAGTGAGTGTGTGTGTGTGTGTGTGTGTGTAGGGCTTCAGCCCAGGCCTACAGGGTTAGGTAGGGAGGGAGGGAGGGATGTAGGTAGGGAGGGGGAGTGAGTGTGTGTGTAGGGCTACAGCCCAGGCCTAAAGGGTTAGGTAGGGAGGGAGGGAGGGAGGGAGGGATGTAGGTAGGGAGGGGGAGTGAGTGTGTGTGTGTGTGTAGGGCTTCAGCCCAGGCCTACCGGGTTCGGTAGGTAGGGAGGGAGGGACGTAGGTAGGGCGGGGGAGTGTGTGCGTGTAGGGCTTCAGCCCAGGCCTACAGGGTTAGGTAGGTAGGTAGGTAGGGAGGGATGTAGGTAGGTAGGTAGGGAGGGAGGGAGGGATGTACTGTAGGTAGGGAGGGAGGGATGTAGGTAGGGAGGGGGGATGTAGGTAGGGAGGGGGGATGTAGGTAGGGAGGGGGAGTGTGTGTGTGTGTGTAGGGCTACAGCCCAGGCCTACAGGGTTAGGTAGGTAGGGAGGGAGGGATGTAGGTAGGGAGGGGGAGTGTGTGTGTGTGTGTGTAGGGCTTCAGCCCAGGCCTACAGGGTTAGGTAGGTAGGGAGGGAGGGATGTAGGTAGGGAGGGGGAGTGAGTGTGTGTGTGTGTGTGTGTGTGTGTAGGGCTTCAGCCCAGGCCTACAGGGTTAGGTAGGTAGGTAGGTAGGGAGGGAGGGATGTAGGTAGGGAGGGGAGTGAGTGTGTGTGTGTGTAGGGCTTCAGCCCAGGCCTACAGGGTTAGGTAGGGAGGGAGGGAGGGATGTAGATAGGGAGGGGGAGTGAGTGTGTGTGTAGGGCTTCAGCCCAGGCCTACAGGGTTAGGTAGGTAGGGAGGGAGGGATGTAGGTAGGGAGGGGGAGTGAGTGTGTGTGTGTGTGTGTGTGTGTGTGTAGGGCTTCAGCCCAGGCCTACAGGGTTAGGTAGGGAGGGAGGGAGGGATGTAGGTAGGGAGGGGGAGTGAGTGTGTGTGTAGGGCTACAGCCCAGGCCTACAGGGTTAGGTAGGGAGGGAGGGAGGGAGGGAGGGATGTAGGTAGGGAGGGGGAGTGAGTGTGTGTGTAGGGCTTCAGCCCAGGCCTACAGGGTTAGGTAGGGAGGGAGGGAGGGATGTAGATAGGGAGGGGGAGTGAGTGTGTGTGTAGGGCTTCAGCCCAGGCCTACAGGGTTAGGTAGGTAGGGAGGGAGGGATGTAGGTAGGGAGGGGGAGTGTGTGCGTGTAGGGCTTCAGCCCAGGCCTACAGGTTTAGGTAGGGAGGGAGGGAGGGATGTAGGTAGGGAGGGGGAGTGTGGGTGTGTGTAGGGCTTCAGCCCAGGCCTACAGGGTTAGGTAGGTAGGGAGGGCGGGATGTAGGTAGGGAGGGGGAGTGTGTGTGTAGGGCTACAGCCCAGGCCTACAGGGTTAGGTAGGTAGGTAGGTAGGGAGGGATGTAGGTAGGTAGGTAGGGAGGGAGGGAGGGAGGGATGTACTGTAGGTAGGGAGGGAGGGATGTAGGTAGGGAGGGGGGATGTAGGTAGGGAGGGGGGATGTAGGTAGGGAGGGGGAGTGTGTGTGTGTGTAGGGCTTCAGCCCAGGCCTACAGGGTTAGGTAGGGAGGGAGGGAGGGATGTAGGTAGGGAGGGGGAGTGTGTGTGTGTGTAGGGCTTCAGCCCAGGCCTACAGGGTTAGGTAGGGAGGGAGGGAGGGATGTAGGTAGGGAGGGGGAGTGTGTGTGTGTGTGTGTGTGTAGGGCTTCAGCCCAGGCCTACAGGGTTAGGTAGGGAGGGAGGGAGGGATGTAGGTAGGGAGGGGGAGTGAGTGTGTGTGTAGGGCTACAGCCCAGGCCTACAGGGTTAGGTAGGGAGGGAGGGAGGGAGGGATGTAGGTAGGGAGGGGGAGTGAGTGTGTGTGTGTGTGTAGGGCTTCAGCCCAGGCCTACAGGGTTAGGTAGGTAGGGAGGGAGGGATGTAGGTAGGGAGGGGGAGTGTGTGTGTGTAGGGCTTCAGCCCAGGCCTACAGGGTTAGGTAGGGAGGGAGGGAGGGATGTAGGTAGGGAGGGGGAGTGTGGGTGTGTGTAGGGCTTCAGCCCAGGCCTACAGGGTTAGGTTGGTAGGGAGGGAGGGATGTAGGTAGGGAGGGGGAGTGTGTGTGTGTGTGTAGGGCTACAGCCCAGGCCTACAGGGTTAGGTAGGGAGGGAGGGAGGGATGTAGGTAGGGAGGGGGAGTGTGTGTGTGTAGGGCTTCAGCCCAGGCATACAGGGTTAGGTAGGGAGGGAGGGAGGGATGTAGGTAGGGAGGGGGAGTGTGGGTGTGTGTAGGGCTTCAGCCCAGGCCTACAGGGTTAGGTTGGTAGGGAGGGAGGGATGTAGGTAGGGAGGGGGAGTGTGTGTGTGTGTAGGGCTACAGCCCAGGCCTACAGGGTTAGGTAGGGAGGGAGGGAGGGATGTAGGTAGGGAGGGGGAGTGTGTGTGTGTGTGTAGGGCTACAGCCCAGGCCTACAGGGTTAGGTAGGTAGGGAGGGAGGGATGTAGGTAGGGAGGGGGAGTGTGTGTGTGTGTGTGTAGGGCTTCAGCCCAGGCCTACAGGGTTAGGTAGGTAGGGAGGGAGGGATGTAGGTAGGGAGGGGGAGTGTGTGTGTGTGTAGGGCTTCAGCCCAGGCCTACAGGGTTAGGTAGGTAGGGAGGGAGGGATGTAGGTAGGGAGGGGGAGTGTGTGTGTGTGTAGGGCTTCAGCCCAGGCCTACAGGGTTAGGTAGGTAGGGAGGGAGGGATGTAGGTAGGGAGGGGGAGTGTGTGTGTGTGTGTGTGTGTGTGTAGGGCTTCAGCCCAGGCCTACAGGGTTAGGTAGGGAGGGAGGGAGGGATGTAGGTAGGGAGGGGGAGTGAGTGTGTGTGTGTGTGTGTGTAGGGCTTCAGTCCAGGCCTACAGGGTTAGGTAGGGAGGGAGGGAGGGATGTAGGTAGGGAGGGGGAGTGTGTGTGTGTGTAGGGCTTCAGCCCAGGCCTACAGGGTTAGGTAGGTAGGGAGGGAGGGATGTAGGTAGGGAGGGGGAGTGTGTGTGTGTGTGTAGGGCTTCAGCCCAGGCCTACAGGGTTAGGTAGGTAGGGAGGGAGGGATGTAGGTAGGGAGGGGGAGTGTGTGTGTGTGTGTGTGTGTGTGTGTGTGTGCGTGTGTGTAGGGCTTCAGCCCAGGCCTACAGGGTTAGGTAGGTAGGTAGGTAGGTAGGGAGGGAGGGATGTAGGTAGGGAGGGGGAGTGAGTGTGTGTGTGTGTAGGGCTTCAGCCCAGGCCTACAGGGTTAGATAGGGAGGGAGGGAGGGATGTAGGTAGGGAGGGGGAGTGAGTGTGTGTGTAGGGCTTCAGCCCAGGCCTACAAGCTTAGGTAGGGAGGGAGGGAGGGATGTAGGTAGGGAGGGGGAGTGTGGGTGTGTGTAGGGCTTCAGCCCAGGCCTACAGGGTTAGGTAGGTAGGGAGGGAGGGATGTAGGTAGAGAGGGGGAGTGTGTGTGTGTGTAGGGCTTCAGCCCAGGCCTACAGGGTTAGGTAGGGAGGGAGGGAGGGATGTAGGTAGGGAGGGGGAGTGTGGGTGTGTGTAGGGCTTCAGCCCAGGCCTACAGGGTTAGGTTGGTAGGGAGGGAGGGATGTAGGTAGGGAGGGGGAGTGTGTGTGTGTGTAGGGCTACAGCCCAGGCCTACAGGGTTAGGTAGGGAGGGAGGGAGGGATGTAGGTAGGGAGGGGGAGTGTGTGTGTGTGTGTATGGCTACAGCCCAGGCCTACAGGGTTAGGTTTAGATTTAGGATTAGGGGTTACGGTTAGGTTTAGGTATAGATTTAGGATTAGGGGTTACGGTTAGGTTTAGATTTAGGATTAGGGGTTACGGTTAGGTTTAGATTTAGGATTAGGGGTTACGGTTAGGTTTAGGTATAGATTTAGGATTAGGGGTTACGGTTAGGTTTAGATTTAGGATTAGGGGTTACGGTTAGGTTTAGGTATAGATTTAGGATTAGGGGTTACGGTTAGGTTTAGATTTAGGATTAGGGGTTACGGTTAGGTTTAGGTATAGATTTAGGATTAGGGGTTACGGTTAGGTTTAGATTTAGGATTAGGGGTTACGGTTAGGTTGGTATTGGTTGGTTAGATTGGTATCCAATTGTTAGTCGCTACTATCTTGTCTCATCACTACAACTCCCGTACGGGCTCGGAAGAGACGAAGGTTGAAAGTCATGCGTCCTCCGATGTACTGTAGGTAGGGAGGGAGGGATGTAGGTAGGGAGGGGGGATGTAGGTAGGGAGGGGGGATGTAGGTAGGGAGGGAGGGATGTAGGTAGGGAGGGAGGGATGTAGGTAGGGAGGGAGGGATGTAGGTAGGGAGGGAGGGATGTAGGTAGGGAGGGAGGGATGTAGGTAGGTAGGGAGGTAGGTAGGTAGGGAGGGAGGGATGTAGGTAGGGAAGGAGGGATGTAGGTAGGGAGGGAGGGAGGGATGTAGGTAGGGAGGGAGGGATGTAGGTAGGGAGGGAGGGATGTAGGTAGGGAGGGAGGGATGTAGGCAGGGAGGGAGGGATGTAGGCAGGGAGGGAGGGATGTAGGTAGGTAGGGAGGTAGGTAGGGAGGTAGGGAGGGAGGGAGGGATGTAGGTAGGGAGGGAGGGAGGTAGGTAGGGATGTAGGTAGGGAGGGAGGGAGGTAGGGATGTAAGGAGGGAGGGAGGGAGGGATGTAGGTAGGGAGGTAGGGATGTAGGTAGGGAAGGAGGGATGTAGGTAGGGAAGGAGGGATGTAGGTAGGGAAGGAGGGATGTAGGTAGGGAAGGAGGGATGTAGGTAGGGAGGGGGAGGAGAAAGAAAGTGAAACATTGGATTCTATGTGAATTGGCATCTTCCATTCATTCCTAGTGGGGCTCTATAATAATGTTAGAAACAAGCTAGTTGATGGTTTCTTTAGTATCCTCATAGCAACAAGTTGGCTTTAGAAGATATTGGGCTTAATTCAATTCCCATCTTATTCTCCCTGTGATAAAAAAAAATGACTCGGTGGATCCGCAGACAAAGGAGCACACACACACACACGCACGCACGCACAAAAAGCGGATCACACAGTGCCAATCAAACACACATCACGCCAAATGAAATCCCATTCAAATACACCCAATCAGAGACTGGGAACGGGGCAGAAGAGTTTCAGTGTGAACATCTGTGTAATCCTGACCCAGTCACCTGGCCATGCTTCAAAGGGATGTGTGTGTGTGGTTATGTATGTGTGTGTGGTTATGTATGTGTGTGTGGTTATGTGTGTGTGTGGTTATGTATGTGTGTGTGGTTATGTATGTGTGTTCTGTTGGCACAATGGCAGACACTAATCTGCTCAAGCGACTGTTCCCCACGTGACCCAAACCAGGGTACAACCTTAGGGACTTTAGAAACAGACAGAGATTGACTGAGCTTCCGAGCATTCCAACAAAACAGAACCTCAAAGCCCAAAGTGACTATTGTTCAGGTGATTACTGGGTCTGTAGGACTGTCGGTTGGCCGGGCAACAAGGTTTGTCACAATTATGGGATGGATGAAAACAAGGTGAATTCATACAGCTTCTAAAGGAAAAAGACAAAGAGCACCGTTGATTCATCTGACCTCTAAAACTAACACACCCTGCAGCTTGAAGGTGTATGTGTGTGTGTGTGTGTGCGTGTGTGTGTGTGTGTGTGTGTGTGTGTGTGTGTGTGTGTGTGTGAGAGCACGTGCATGCACACTAGAGACCACTCTGCCAACACTATGTGACATTAACAGTTTCTCAAAGCAACACAAAGAAAAAAGTTACACTTTTGCAGCTCGGCAACAAACAGTCTGTCAATCGGTCATGCTGGACGCATGGCATCACACAGAGGGCATGCTGGACGCATGGCATCACACAGAGGGCATGCTGGACGCATGGCATCACACAGAGGGCATGCTGGACGCATGGCATCACACAGAGGGCATGCTGGACGCATGGCATCACACAGAGGGCATGCTGGACGCATGGCATCACACAGAGGGCATGCTGGACGCATGGCATCACACAGAGGGCATGCTGGACGCATGGCATCACACAGAGGGCATGCTGGACGCATGGCATCACACAGAGGGCATGCTGGACGCATGGCATCACACAGAGGGCATGCTGGACGCATGGCATCACACAGAGGGCATGCTGGACGCATGGCATCACACAGAGGGCATGCTGGACGCATGGCATCACACAGAGGGCATGTAAGAGATGAGAGAAGATGTATAGTGGGTGGTGGAGAGGTGTCTGGGTGGCGGAGAGGTTTCTGGGTGGCGGAGAGGTGTCTGGGTGGTGGAGAGGTATCTGGGTGGCGGAGAGGTGTCTGGGTGGCGGAGAGGTATCTGGGTGGCGGAGAGGTTTCTGGGTGGCGGAGAGGTGTCTGGGTGGTGGAGAGGTGTCTGGGTGGCGGAGAGGGGTCTGGGTGGTGGAGAGGTGTCTGGGTGGCGGAGAGGGGTCTGGGTGGCGGAGAGGGGTCTGGGTGGCGGAGAGGGGTCTGGGTGGCGGAGAGGGGTCTGGGTGGCGGAGAGGGGTCTGGGTGGCTGTACACTATGACGAGGCACATTAAAACAGCATCATTTTGGAGCTTCAGTGCTCCACACAAGGCAGATTAAAACAGCATCATTTTGGAGCTGCAGTGCTCCACACAAGGCAGATTAAAACAGCATCATTTTGGAGCTGCAGTGCTCCACACAAGGCAGATTAAAACAGCATCATTTTGGAGCTGCAGTGCTCCACACAAGGCAGATTAAAACAGCATCATTTTGGAGCTGCAGTGCTCCACACAAGGCAGATTAAAACAGCATCATTTTGGAGCTGCAGTGCTCCACACAAGGCAGATGGAGAATTCTACAGTATGGTGGCAGCGTT
Source organism: Oncorhynchus clarkii lewisi (assembly GCF_045791955.1). Taxonomy (NCBI): domain Eukaryota; kingdom Metazoa; phylum Chordata; class Actinopteri; order Salmoniformes; family Salmonidae; genus Oncorhynchus; species Oncorhynchus clarkii. Next base: position 126,799 of record NW_027261072.1, read on the forward strand.
GACTGGACATGCAGAGCAGGATTCAGAAACAAACTGATAGAGAAGAATTGAACTTAAACAAAAAGGCTGGTAGCATAAGAGTCAGACTCCAGATTCACAGGACCTGTAGTGCACTAATTTTGACCAAGGTCCATAGTGTGCCATGTGGGATGCACACACTGTTTTGATACTTTAATCAATCAACTGTAATTATAAATCCCTTCTTACACCAGCTGATATCTCAAAGTGCTGTACAGAAACCCAGCCTAAAACCCCAAACAGCAAGCAATGCAGGTGTAGAAGCACGGTGGCTAGGAAAAACTCCCTAGAAAGGCAGGAACTTAGGAAGAAACCTAGAGAGGAACCAGGCTATGAGGGGTGGCCAGTCCTCTTCTGGCTGTGCCGGGTGGAGAGTATAACAGAACATGGCCAAGATGTTCAAATGTTCATAAATGACCAGCATGGTCAAATAATAATAATCACAGTGGTTGTAGAGGGTGCAACAAGTCAGCACCTCAGGAGTAAATGTCAGTTGGCTTTTCATAGCCGAGTATTCAGAGTTAGAGACAGCAGGTGCGGTAAAGAGAGAGTCCAAAACAGCAGGTCTGGGACAGGTAGCACAACCGGTGAACAGGTCAGGGTTCCAAAGCCGCAGGAAGAACAGTTGAAACTGGAGCAGCAGCACGGCCAGGTGGACTGGGGACAGCAAGGAGTCATCCCTGAGGCATGGGCCCAGGGCTCAGGTCCTCCAGGGAGAGGAGGGAGATCAGTAAGTCCTGATCTAACATGATTTGACAAGTGAAAGCAAGGCAACACATATCTCAGTATACATGTAAACTGTACATTGACTGTGTGTTGTGTTTCCCTTGCTGCACAATGAATATCCCTGTAGGGACAAATTCAACTGAATAGATAGATGGTCACTGGAGAGAATGGCACACTGTGTGACTCAGATGTATTTAAATAAGACAAAAGAGCATTCTTTACTTTAAGAAAACACAACACAAGCAAGAATTGACTTTAAAATTCCAGAGTTGAAAGAGTTTTTTTCCACTTTTCCAGAAAGTTATTTTAGCCTCCAACAGAATGTGTGTAACGGGGCTGGTAATGAGACAGAGAGACCATGACACAGACCTGTTCACCTCCAGGCACATCAGTAGGGGGGCCACTGGCCCATCTTTCATTGACCTTCCTCTGAACCCTCTCCTCCTCTTCACCCCTACCGTCATACCTCAGTGTCATCCCACTGTTGACGTCTCCCTATCCCCTCATCTCTCTCTTCGTCTCTCTCTTTTCTCTCTCTCTAATCATCTCTTGTTCCCTCAATAAATCTCTCTCTTCTTTCCTCAATGTATCTCTCTCTTCTTCCCTCAATTGATCTCTCTTATCTCTCATCTCTCTTATTCTCCTTGCTGAAGTAGCTGCTGTACCTCTTCCCTCTGTTACTGTCTCTCTCCTGGTCTCTTCCTCCCTCTGTTACTGTCTCTCTCCTAGTCTCTTCCTCCTCCTCCCTCTGTTACTGTCTCTCTGCTAGTCTCTTCCTCCTCTTCTCCCCTGTTACTGTCTCTCTCCTAGTCTCCCTCCTCCCTCTGTTACGGTCTCTCTCCTAGTCTCTTCCTTCTCTTCCCTCTGTTACTGTCTCTCTCCTGTTAGTCTCTCTCCCTCCTCCCTCTGTTACTGTCTCTCTCCTAGTCTCTTCCTCTTCCCTCTGTTACTGTCTCTCTCCTCTGTTACTGTCTCTCTCCTAGTCTCTTCCTCTTCCCTCTGTTACTGTCTCTCTCCTCTGTTACTGTCTCTCTCCTAGTCTCTTCCTTTTCCCTCTGTTACTGTCTCTCTCCTCTGTTACTGTCTCTCTCCTAGTCTCTTCCTCTTCCCTATATTACTGTCTCTCTCCTAGTCTCTTCCTCCTCTTCCCTCTGTTACTGTCTCTCTCCTAGTCACTTCCTCCTCTTCCCCCTGTTACTGTCTCTCTCCTAGTCTCTTCCTCTTCCCTCTGTTACTGTCTCTCTCCTAGTCACTTCCTCTTCCCTCTGTTACTGTCTCTCTCCTAGTCTCTTCCTCTTCCCTCTGTTACTGTCTCTCTCCTAGTCTCTTCCTCTTCCCTCTTACGGTCTCTCTCCTCGTCTCTTTATCCTCCCTCTTCCATCTGTGTCATCTCTTCTACCTGTTGTTGTCGTTGTGGCAGCAGAGAGCTGTCTATCCCAGGGCTGAGGGTGAGTGACAGTGTGAGTGACTGAACAACTAACTGACTGACTGATTGACCAGTTACCCCTGACAGAGGACACAGTTCAATCTAGTAGGTCTTCTACCACTAGGCTTTCCCCTGACGCTCTCTCTCTTGTTCTCAAACATGGTTATATGAGATTTGAACCCTCCCGGGGACCTAGAGTCACAACCTGAGGACCTCATTCCAAACCGCCCAGCCATTCATTGGGAGGTTACATTGTGAGGTAGCTGGCCATGTCATATCTTAAGGACTAGGGCGTGAAGCTGATTAAAGTGTACAGTAACTGACCTTGTTATCATGACCCATCCAAAAATACCTACAGTACAGAGTACACAGCAACTTCCCCCTGGCCACTGGTGTCACCCTCTTTCAGAGTCACGGTGACATTTCTAAGGTCACCAAAACATTCCTTAAGGAGAAATATTGTTGGAAGAAAAATATAGAAGTTCTGAACTTGTTTCTCTTTCAAACTTTTAGACTTTCATTTGAGAGCTTTTGGACCCAATATCAGGTTAGAGATCCAGAGTACCGGCTCAACACAGCACGGTAACTGTCCAGGGTTGACCCAGTGTACCGGCTCAACGCAGCACGGTAACTGTCCAGGGTTGACCCAGTGTACCGGCTCAACGCAGCATGGTAACTGTCCAGGGTTGACCCAGTGTACCGGCTCAACGCAGCACGGTAACTGTCCAGGGTTGACCCAGTGTACCGGCTCAACGCAGCACGGTAACTGTCCAGGGTTGACCCAGTGTACCGGCTCAACGCAGCATGGTAACTGTCCAGGGTTGACCCAGTGTACCGGCTCAACGCAGCATGGTAACTGTCCAGGGTTGACCCAGTGTACCGGCTCAACGCAGCATGGTAACTGTCCAGGGTTGACCCAGTGTACCGGCTCAACGCAGCATGGTAACTGTCCAGGGTTGACCCAGTGTACCGGCTCAACGCAGCACGGTAACTGTCCAGGGTTGACCCAGTGTACCGGCTCAACGCAGCATGGTAACTGTCCAGGGTTGACCCAGTGTACCGGCTCAACGCAGCATGGTAACTGTCCAGGGTTGACCCAGTGTACCGGCTCAACGCAGCATGGTAACTGTCCAGGGTTGACCCAGTGTACCGGCTCAACGCAGCATGGTAACTGTCCAGGGTTGACCCAGTGTACCGGCTCAACGCAGCACGGTAACTGTCCAGGGTTGACCCAGTGTACCAGCTCAACGCAGCACGGTAACTGTCCAGGGTTGACCCAGTGTACCGGCTCAACGCAGCATGGTAACTGTCCAGGGTTGACCCAGTGTACCGGCTCAACGCAGCATGGTAACTGTCCAGGGTTGACCCAGTGTACCGGCTCAACGCAGCATGGTAACTGTCCAGGGTTGACCCAGTGTACCGGCTCAACGCAGCATGGTAACTGTCCAGGGTTGACCCAGTGTACCGGCTGAACGCAGCATGGTAACTGTCCAGGGTTGACCCAGTGTACCGGCTCAACGCAGCATGGTAACTGTCCAGGGTTGACCCAGTGTACCGGCTCAACGCAGCATGGTAACTGTCCAGGGTTGACCCAGTGTACCGGCTCAACGCAGCATGGTAACTGTCCAGGGTTGACCCAGTGTACCGGCTCAACGCAGCATGGTAACTGTCCAGGGTAGACCCAGTGTACCGGCTCAACGCAGCATGGTAACTGTCCAGGGTTGACCCAGTGTACCGGCTGAACGCAGCATGGTAACTGTGCAGGGTTGACCCAGTGTACCGGCTCAACGCAGCATGGTAACTGTCCAGGGTTGACCCAGTGTACCGGCTCAACGCAGCATGGTAACTGTCCAGGGTTGACCCAGTGTACCGGTTCAACTGCTTTGTAATAAAGCAAGAAATTGATACCTTGTGTTTGGGAGCAAAAGTGTCTGTTGTGTAACTCCGCCCGGCAACTAGAAATCAATATGTATTGCGTAACTACGAACCTCGAATTCCATAGAGGTGGGTTAGGGACTGATGCAGCATAGAGGTGGGTTAGGGACTGATGCAGCATAGAGGTGGGTTAGGGACTGATGCAGCATAGAGGTTAGTTAGGGACTGGACTGATGCAGCATAGAGATGGGTTAGGGACTGATGCAGCATAGAGGTGGGTTAGGGACTGATGCAGCATAGAGGTGGGTTAGGGACTGATGCAGCATAGAGATGTGTTAGGGACTGATGCAGCATAGAGGTGGGTTAGGGACTGATGCAGCATAGAGGTGGGTTAGGGACTGATGCAGCATAGAGATGGGTTAGGTACTGACTGATGCAGCACAGAGCTGGGCTAGGGACTGGTCTGATACTGATACAGCATAGAGCTGGGCTAGGGACTGGTCTGATACTGATACAGCACAGAGCTGGGCTAGGGACTGGTCTGATACTAATACAGCACAGAGATGGGCTAGGGACTGGTCTGATACTGATACAGCATAGAGCTGGGCTAGGGACTGGTCTGATACTGATACAGCATAGAGCTGGGCTAGGGACTGGTCTGATACTGATACAGCATAGAGCTGGGCTAGGGACTGGTCTGATACTGATACAGCATAGAGATGGGCTAGGGACTGGTCTGATACTGATACAGCACAGAGCTGGGCTAGGGACTGGTCTGATACTGATACAGCATAGAGCTGGGCTAGGGACTGGTCTGATACTGATACAGCATAGAGCTGGGCTAGGGACTGGTCTGATACTGATACAGCACAGAGCTGGGCTAGGGACTGGTCTGATACTAATACAGCACACAGCTGGGCTAGGGACTGGTCTGATACTGATACAGCACAGAGCTGGGCTAGGGACTGGTCTGATACTAATACAGCACAGAGCTGGGCTAGGGACTGACTGATACAGCACAGAGCTGGGCTAGGGACTGGTCTGATACTAATACAGCACAGAGCTGGGCTAGGGACTGACTGATACAGCACAGAGCTGGGCTAGGGACTGGTCTGATACTAATACAGCACAGAGATGGGCTAGGGACTGGTCTGATACTGATACAGCACAGAGCTGGGCTAGGGACTGACTGATACAGCACAGAGCTGGGCTAGGGACTGGTCTGATACTGATACAGCACAGAGCTGGGCTAGGGACTGGTCTGATACTGATACAGCACAGAGCTGGGCTAGGGACTGGTCTGATACAGCACAGAGCTGGGCTAGGGACTGGTCTGATACTGATACAGCATAGAGCTGGGCTAGGGACTGGTCTGATACTGATACAGCACAGAGCTGGGCTAGGGACTGGTCTGATACTGATACAGCACAGAGATGGGCTAGGGACTGGTCTGATACTGATACAGCATAGAGCTGGGCTAGGGACTGGTCTGATACTGATACAGCATAGAGCTGGGCTAGGGACTGGTCTGATACTGATACAGCACAGAGATGGGCTAGGGACTGGTCTGATACTGATACAGCATAGAGCTGGGCTAGGGACTGGTCTGATACTGATACAGCATAGAGCTGGGCTAGGGACTGGTCTGATACTGATACAGCATAGAGATGGGCTAGGGACTGGTCTGATACTGATACAGCACAGAGCTGGGCTAGGGACTGGTCTGATACTGATACAGCATAGAGCTGGGCTAGGGACTGGTCTGATACTGATACAGCATAGAGCTGGGCTAGGGACTGGTCTGATACTGATACAGCACAGAGCTGGGCTAGGGACTGGTCTGATACTAATACAGCACACAGCTGGGCTAGGGACTGGTCTGATACTGATACAGCACAGAGCTGGGCTAGGGACTGGTCTGATACTAATACAGCACAGAGCTGGGCTAGGGACTGACTGATACAGCACAGAGCTGGGCTAGGGACTGGTCTGATACTAATACAGCACAGAGCTGGGCTAGGGACTGACTGATACAGCACAGAGCTGGGCTAGGGACTGGTCTGATACTAATACAGCACAGAGATGGGCTAGGGACTGGTCTGATACTGATACAGCACAGAGCTGGGCTAGGGACTGACTGATACAGCACAGAGCTGGGCTAGGGACTGGTCTGATACTGATACAGCACAGAGCTGGGCTAGGGACTGGTCTGATACTGATACAGCACAGAGCTGGGCTAGGGACTGGTCTGATACTAATACAGCACAGAGCTGGGCTAGGGACTGGTCTGATACTGATACAGCATAGAGCTGGGCTAGGGACTGGTCTGATACTGATACAGCACAGAGATGGGCTAGGGACTGGTCTGATACTGATACAGCATAGAGCTGGGCTAGGGACTGGTCTGATACTGATACAGCATAGAGCTGGGCTAGGGACTGGTCTGATACTGATACAGCACAGAGATGGGCTAGGGACTGGTCTGATACTGATACAGCATAGAGCTGGGCTAGGGACTGGTCTGATACTGATACAGCATAGAGCTGGGCTAGGGACTGGTCTGATACTGATACAGCATAGAGCTGGGCTAGGGACTGGTCTGATACTGATACAGCATAGAGCTGGGCTAGGGACTGGTCTGATACTGATACAGCACAGAGCTGGGCTAGGGACTGACTGATACAGCACAGAGCTGGGCTAGGGACTGGTCTGATACTAATACAGCACAGAGATGGGCTAGGGACTGGTCTGATACTGATACAGCATAGAGCTGGGCTAGGGACTGGTCTGATACTGATACAGCATAGAGCTGGGCTAGGAACTGACTGATACAGCACAGAGCTGGGCTAGGGACTGGTCTGATACAGCATAGAGCTGGGCTAGGGACTGGTCTGATACTGATACAGCATAGAGCTGGGCTAGGGACTGGTCTGATACTGATACAGCATAGAGCTGGGCTAGGGACTGGTCTGATACTGATACAGCACAGAGCTGGGCTAGGGACTGGTCTGATACTGATACAGCATAGAGCTGGGCTAGGGACTGGTCTGATACTGATACAGCATAGAGCTGGGCTAGGGACTGGTCTGATACTAATACAGCACACAGCTGGGCTATGGACTGGTCTGATACTGATACAGCACAGAGCTGGGCTAGGGACTGACTGATACAGCACAGAGCTGGGCTAGGGACTGGTCTGATACTAATACAGCACACAGCTGGGCTAGGGACTGGTCTGATACTGATACAGCACAGAGCTGGGCTAGGGACTGACTGATACAGCATAGAGCTGGGCTAGGGACTGGTCTGATACTGATACAGCATAGAGCTGGGCTAGGGACAGGTCTGATACTGATACAGCACAGAGATGGGCTAGGGACTGGTCTGATACTGATACAGCATAGAGCTGGGCTAGGGACTGGTCTGATACTGATACAGCATAGAGCTGGGCTAGGGACTGGTCTGATACTGATACAGCATAGAGCTGGGCTAGGGACTGGTCTGATACTGATACAGCACAGAGCTGGGCTAGGGACTGACTGATACAGCACAGAGCTGGGCTAGGGACTGACTGATACTGATACAGCATAGAGCTGGGCTAGGGACTGGTCTGATACTGATACAGCATAGAGCTGGGCTAGGGACTGGTCTGATACTAATACAGCACAGAGCTGGGCTAGGGACTGACTGATACAGCACAGAGCTGGGCTAGGGACTGACTGATACTGATACAGCATAGAGCTGGGCTAGGGACTGACTGATACAGCATAGAGCTGGGCTAGGGACTGGTCTGATACTGATACAGCATAGAGCTGGGCTAGGGACTGACTGATACAGCATAGAGCTGGGCTAGGGACTGGTCTGAAACTGATACAGCTAGGGGAAGTGGGTAGAAGATGAGAGAGGGGAAAGACTGACTGTTGGTGGGCCAAAAGAGAGAGACAGTTTGGATGCCTCAGTGATAACGATGCCTCAGTTATAATTCCTCTACACTGCTCTGTCATCTTCACATTTACACAGCAGCCCTACAACCAAACCTTATCCACTGAAGACGGGCAGCTGCTCAAACACAGGACACACACAGACAGACACACCAGTGCCAGGGCTCATCATCCACAGGCAGAGGATGGTGGAGAGGGAGAGATTAGGGAGCGGGCGCCGAGTCGTCCCTTTTCAAAATGCCAATGCCGGTCAGGGCACAGGGTTTAAATACCACTCAAATGTCAGCAGGAAACCCCCACAAGTCAAACTAAATTACCCCCTACCTGCACAACCCTTCACGCTGCACTCGGTGTGTGTGTGTCTGGAAGAATTGCCTGCATGTTGGCACAGAACAAACAGAACAACCACACACACACACTATGACTGCTGCTGCAGTCTAGCTCCTCTTTCAGCCTGATCGATGTTCTGCAGCTCACACACAGCCGTTTACTATGGCGCTCCAAACACCCTCCATTAAATGAAAACACACAGCCCTTTATAAAACTTCCCCATCGATCCTTCCGCTGAGAATTGATACTTAGAAAAACACTTTCTCTCCCCCCTGCACCAATACACAGTAGATAGGAACAGGAGTCATTATATTTAGCTAGTGTATACCAGTGATATACAAGTTGTTGGTATAGAAAAGCAGAGAGCTATACACTGAATTGATCCATATAGCCTTAAGGGCTAGACCACCCTATAACAGTATCAATATACATATCACAGTCACAAAGGCCTGGACATATACTATAATACAATCAGTTCACACAACCAATTCTCCAGTCACTCTTTTACAACGCCCAGCCCTGCTATCAGCCACAAATTACACCTACGCTACAGTATTGATCAACACACACGGGTCCAACTTTTGTTTGTTTGTTTTTGTGTTTGTGTTTGTGTGTGTGTTTGTGTTTGTGTGTGTCTTTCCCACCTGGACCCAATTTGCAAAAAAAACAAATTATTTTTAAGTAGACACCTGTTCCGAATGGACCCCGAATGGAATCTGGTCAGATCTAGAGTCGGTCCAATCTGAGTGAGGGAAGCAGCAGAAAATAAAACGTTTTCAGCTACTTTATTAACCGGAGCTGATAAAGTGCAAGAGGGAGATAGGTGCCGCTCTAGAAGGTGGGGGAGGAGCCGTACTGTGAGTGAGTGACACGGGGAGGAGAGAACCAACCAAGCCGACTCGTGCTATAGTGGACAAATAGCTGCCATAGCTAGGTTATTTATCATCAAATATGATTACATAGTATCTGTCTCGACTACATCAAAACGGGAGAAGCAAGTTAAGCTAGATAACGTTAGCTAGCTAGGCTAACTGAAGCTGCAGTGAATGAACTTTCTAATCCTACTGTTACAAACAACAACAACTCCCTGCAGAATATAAAGTAGCAGCCTACCTGTTGGCTCTTGGTCGTGATAACCTATCATTCCCCTTTAACTTTTAATTCTGTAATTTTATTTCCAGCCTCATGACGCTTCGATGACTCATGATTGGCCAACAACAACAAGCTACAAAAGCGCCACACTCCACTCTTGTGAAAAGCAAGAGCAGCAGCATAAATGATCAAATGTCTCTCTCCCCTGCAGCAGTTTCCTTCGGATCTGTACGGGTCCTTCAGGACACAAGTCAGTTTAAATAACAATCATATCAGAGACATAACATTATTTACCATTCTGGAACCGGAGCCGCTCGAGTCCTGTATTGGGTCTCGGGTATACAGTCGGGGACAAAAGTTTTGATAATGACAAATATACATTTTCACAAAGTCTGCTGCCTCAGTGTCTTTAGATATTTTTGTCAGATGTTACTATGGAATACTGAAGTATAATTACAAGCATTTCATAAGTGTCAAAGGCTTTTATTGACAATTACATGAAGTTGATGCAAAGAGTCAATATTTGCAGTGTTGACCCTTCTTTTTCAAGACCTCTGCAATCCGCCCTGGCATGCTGTCAATTAACTTCTGGGCCACATCCTGACTGATGGCAGCCCATTCTTGCATAATCAATGCTCGGAGTTTGTCAGAATTTGTGGGTTTTTGTTTGTCCACACGCCTCTTGAGGATTGACCACAAGTTCTCAATGGGATTAAGATCTGGGGAGTTTCCTGACCATGCATCCAAAATATAATTGTTTTGTTCCCAGAGCCACTGAGTTTTGCCTTATGGCAAGGTGCTCCATCACGCTGGAAAAGGCATTGTTCATCACCAAACTGTTCCTGGAAAGTTGGGAGAATTTGCTCTCAGAGGTTGGTACCATTCTTTATTCATGGCTGTGTTCTTAGGCAAAATTGTGAGTGAGCTCACTCCCTTGGCTGAGAAGCAACCCCACACATGAATGGTCTCAGGATGCTTTACTGTTGGCATGACACAGGACTGATGGTAGCGCTCACCTTGTCTTCTCCGGACAAGCTTTTTTCCGGATGCCCCGAACAACCGGAAAGGGGATCCATCAGAGAAAATGACTTTACCCCAGTCCTCAGCAATCCAATCCCTGTACCTTATGCAGAATATCAGTCTGTCCCTGATGTTTTTCCTGGAGAGAAGTGGCTTCTTTGCTGCCCTTCTTGACACCAGGCCATCATCCAAAAGTATTTGCCTCACTGTGCTTGCAGATGCACTCACACCTGCCTACTGCCACTCCTGAGCAAGCTCTGTACAGGTGGTGCCCCGATCCCGCAGCTGAATCAACTTTAGGAGACGGTCCTGGCGCTTGCTGGACTTTCTTGTGCGCCCTGAAGTCTTCTTCACAACAATTGAGCCGCTCTCATTGAAGTTCTTGATGATCCGATAAATGGTTGATTTAGGTGGCAGCAATATCTGGCAGAAATATCCTTGCCTGTGAAGCCCTTTTTGTGCAAAGCAATGACGACGGCACGTGTTTATTGCAGGTAACCATGGTTGACAGATGAAGAACAATGATTCCAAGCACCACCCTCCTTTTGAAGCTTCCAGTCTGTTATTCGAACTCAATAAGCATGACAGAGTGATCTCCAGCCTTGTCCTCGTCAACACTCCTGTTAACACACCTGTGTTAACGAGAGAATCACTGACATGATGTCAGCTGGTCCTTTTGTGTCAGGGCTGAAATGCAGTGGAAATGTTTTTGGGGGATTCAGTTCATTTCCATGGCAAAGAGGGACTTTGCAATTAATTGCAATTCATCTGATCACTCTTTATAACATTCTGGAGTATATGCAAATTGCCATCATACAAACTGAGGCAGCAGACTTTGTGAAAATTCATATTTGTGTCATTCAAAACTTTTGGCCACGACTGCACAGTTGAAGTCGGGAAGTTTACATACACCTTAGCCAAATACATTTTAAGTCAGTGTTTCACAATTCCTGACATTTAAACCTAGTAAAAAGTCCTTGTCTTAGGTCAGTTAGGGATCACCACTTTAATTTAAGAATGTGAAATGTCAGAATAATAGTAGAGAGAATTATTAATTTCAGCTTTTATTTCTTTCATCACCTTCCCAGTGGGTCAGAAGTTTACATACACTCAATTAGTATTTGATAACATTAACCATTACGTGTGTCATGCACAAAGTAGAGGTCTTAACCGACTTGCCAAAACTACAGTTTGTAAACAAGAAATTTGGTGGTTGAAAAACAAGTTTTAATGACTCCAGTGTATGTAAACTTCCGACTTCAACTGTAGGTGGTTCCGTGAAGACCTGTATTCCACACTCACTCACTCACTCACTCACTCACTCACTCACTCACTCACTCACTTCCCCCCTCCCACTCCATTGATTTCCTATGCAGTATTACTCAATTACCTGTTATGGGAGTTGCTATTAAAAACAGCCATAAGCTGTATCAGTGGGTATTAAAGTGGCTTCTATCAGAGGTGCCAGGGCTGGGTCTCTACACAGACATTAGAAAGACATCTGCCAGTGAGTAGTGACACAGCTCTGTTGGCACTGCCAGCTCAGAGGGGAACTCGTGCACAGGGAGAGGGAGAGAGATAGAGAGAGGGGGGGAGAGAGAGAGGGAGAGAGGGAGATAGAGGGGGGGGGAGAGAGAGAGAGAGAGAGGGAGAGAGAGAGGGGGAGAGAGAGAGAGAGAGAGAGAGAGAGAGAGAGAGAGAGAGAGAGAGAGAGAGATGGAGATGATTTAATGGGATTGATTTGAACCATTACTGACAACAAGGGAACGGCAGCAGCCACTCACTGTTAAGTATCTCTACCCAGACCATCCACAGACCCTACCCAGACCTTCCACAGACCCTACCCAGACCTTCCACAGACCCTACCCAGACCTTCCACAGACCCTACCCAGACCTTCCACAGACCCTACCCAGACCTTCCACAGACCTTCCACAACCCCTACCCAGACCTTCCACAGCCCCTACCCAGACCTTCCACAGCCCCTACCCAGACCTTCTACAGACCCTACCCAGACCTTCCACAGACCCTACCCAGACCTTCCACAGACCCTACCCAGACCTTCCACAGACCCTACCACAGACAATATCCAGACCTTCCACAGCCCCTACCCAGACCTTCCACAGACCCTACCCAGACCTTCCACAGCCCCTACCCAGACCTTCCACAGCCCCTACCCAGACCTTCCACAGACCCTACCCAGACCTTCCACAGCCCCTACCCAGACCTTCCACAGACCCTACCCAGACCTTCCACAGACCCTACCCAGACCCTACCACAGACCCTATCCAGCCCCTACCCAGACCTTCCACAGCCCCTACACAGACCCTATCCAGCCTCTACCCAGACCTTCCACAGACCCTACCACAGACCCTATCCAGCCCCTACCCGGGCCATCTGTCTCAATGAGATAGGGTGTAGTTGACTTCTGTACGAGGAAAGGACATTTGCGTTCAACAATGGGGCACACACACACACAGTTGGCCTACAGTACAGTACAGCACCAACTGGCTCCAAGTCTAAGTAAGGGGAAATATTACAGTTTAATGGGAGCCCTGGTGATTCATCACTGCAAGGAAGGTCAATCTAATTAGGCTGTTTGAAAATTGGATTTCCACCAGTCTTTGGGGACACCGTGTTATATACAGTACACTGTCACTGTAGGCAATACTAATCACTACGGTGGATTACATTCTGGAATATTGCTAAGCATAAATAAGGACCATATTAAAAACCGTAAACATCAGACAGGAAGCACACTCAAAATGTAGGCCATCATCTGCCTTATTGTGGGGGTTTGGGGGAGGATGGACTGTCCAGCTATGAAAGCGGTAGAGTATAATCAATGGGAGGATTACTAATTACTAAGGATTACTAAGGATTACTAAGGACGTAATGGATATAATCTAATTGTAGACATTCTACTGGTTTAGAGTCATGCTCCAGTCTGAGATATAATCTAATTGTAGACATTCTACTGGTTTAGAGTCATGCTCCAGTCTGAGATATCATCTAATTGTAGACATTCTACTGGTTTAGAGTCATGCTCCAGTCTGAGATATAATCTAATTGTAGACATTCTACTGGTTTAGAGTCATGCTCCAGTCTGAGATATAATCTAATTGTAGACATTCTACTGGTTTAGAGTCATACTCCAGTCTGAGATATAATCTAATTGTAGACATTCTACTGGTTTAGAGTCATGCTCCAGTCTGAGATATAATCTAATTGTAGACATTCTACTGGTTTAGAGTCATGCTCCAGTCTGAGATATAATCTAATTGTAGACATTCTACTGGTTTAGAGTCATGCTCCAGTCTGAGATATAATCTAATTGTAGACATTCTACTGGTTTAGAGTCATGCTCCAGTCTGAGATATAATCTAATTGTAGACATTCTACTGGTTTAGAGTCATGCTCCAGTCTGAGATATAATCTAATTGTAGACATTCTATTGGTTTAGAGTCATGCTCCAGTCTGAGATATAATCTAATTGTAGACATTCTACTGGTTTAGAGTCATGCTCCAGTCTGAGATATAATCTAATTGTAGACATTCTACTGGTTTAGAGTCATGCTCCAGTCTGAGTGCTGCCCATTGTTTGGATCATGGACGTCCTCTCACATTGACTATACATAGTGGACCAGACCAATGATCTCATAAGACATTGAAAGGGAAAATGTGGATTGGACTAAACTAAAGGCTTTTAGGGAAAATTACGTCAAAATGAATCAATGTGAATGAACAGCGTAGGGAAGTAGTTGTTGTCTGAGGGATGATCTGTCTTGTTCTCTGTGACTGGTATGATGGAAGGCCATTGTCTTCCCTCTAGTGCATATTGACCATGGCCACATATTATTGAATCTGTGTCTGTGTGTGTGTGCGTGTGTGCGTGTGTGCGTGTGTGCGCGTGTGTGTGTGTGTGGTTAGTAAGTCCTACCTGAGGAGAGGCTGGAAGATCACTGTGATGTTCCTGGCTCCAGGTTTACAGACAAACTTCATCTCTCCTCCTTCGATCAGGTTATCATCTGCACCACCTGGAATGTGAGGAGGGAAAGAGAAAGACTGAGACAAAGAAACAGACAGAGGGAGTAACACAGTCCTTTAATGTGGTGAGTAAACAGTCCTCCATCAAGGACAACACAGACGCGATCAATCGTCAGATTCACCCAAAGCATCCCCATTGAGAGGATATTAGACCCAGTAAATGGCCGCCACATGTTGCTAAAATACAATGTTTCTACAGGTCCCGATTGGGTTTATCAGGCAAAGAATAAAGCCATCATCTTCCATTATTAAGACATCATCCTATCAGCAGTCAGCAAAGCCGGACTCAGACACTCACTGGACCCTTCCACCGACTCCCACATCCATGCCCCTGCACTAGTGCATGGGTGAACCCCTCGGCTAACAGGGTTAATCAGAAAATCATTGGTGTGTAACTCAATCAGACCTGGGGGTGGGCGAGAGATGGTGGGCGAGAGAGGGTAGGCGGGGGGGGTAGGGGAGAGGATGGGCGAGAAGGGGGGGGGGGGTGAAAGGGGCCGATCAAGCATCAAGTGCACCACTGTTCCTCATTACGTCCAGTCAACCTGAAGTAATCAATATAATTGACATAAAGGAATTGCGGACTGTTGTCGATAAAAACCGAAGCCGGCGAACGATGTCCCATGCAGGTGGATCAATGAATATAAATAACGGAGAGGTGCGAATCGACAGTGGCGTTGCTCCCCCCTCCCCCACAGTGCACAGAGACACTATTATTCATTAAAATTTCACACATCACTTTTTAACCACTGGAGAGGGTTGTCAGTTGTCTTTCGGCTTTGGATTGACAGTATTTTATCAGTGGCTTGGAGTCTAGAGGACACTGGTTAATAGTGAATTCTATTGACTAGCATTCTGAACAGTTTCTCCCATTGCTTCTAACTGGGATGTGCTTTAACATAAACACTGTACTTGGTGTGGTGCTGCACATGCCAGAGATACATTGGGCTGATATAATCACGGATATGGGGTCTGGGAGTTTGTTGAAGTGTGTGTGTGTGCGTTTTGCGTGCGTGCTTGTGTGGTGTGCGTGGTATTTCAATCTAAACTAGACCTCTGAGTCTATATTACAACAGACAAACAACGCCTACTGATGGTGTTGAAGCCAGTCAGCTTTACCTGCATAACCCTGCATTGATGGTGTTGAAGCCAGTCAGTCTCCAGTCAGCTTTAACTGCATTGATGGTGTGAAAGCCAGTCTCCAGTCAGTTTATCTGTATTGATGGTGTGAAAGCCAGTCCCCAGTCAGTGTTACCTGCATTGGTGGTGTGAAAGCCAGTCCCCAGTCAGTGTTACCTGCATTGATGGTGTGAAAGCCAGTCCCCAGTCAGTGTTACCTGCATTGGTGGTGTGAAAGCCAGTCCCCAGTCAGTGTTACCTGCATTGATGGTGTGAAAGCCAGTCAGTCTCTAGTCAGTTTACCTGCATTGATGGTGTTGAAGCCAGTCAGTCTCTAGTCAGTTTACCTGCATTGATGGTGTTGAAGCCAGTCAGTCTCTAGTCAGTTTACCTGCATTGATGGTGTTGAAGCCAGTCAGTCTCTAGTCAGTTTACCTGCATTGATGGTGTTGAAGCCAGTCAGTCTCTAGTCAGTTTACCTGCATTGATGGTGTGAAAGCCAGTCTCTAGTCAGTTTACCTGCATTGATGGTGTGAAAGCCAGTCTCCAGTCAGCTTTACCTGTATTGATGGTGTGAAAGACAGTCTCCAGTCAGCTTTACCTGTATAACCCTGCATTCAAATGTACATCATCACATTGTTCCCTCAGCCTCCTGATACTCTCTGATAGTTGTAATGAAACCCGCTCCATTGTAAAGCATGGAGACAACTCCTCTCTCGTTCCCCATCCATCCATCCCCTACACTCATTACAAAGAAGAGATGCTTTCATTCCATTCAAAAGCTTTTAGACGACATTTTCTCTGCTGTTTCCATGAAAATTCATTTGTGTGGGAACAGCTTCTTGTTGCTAAGTGGAAAGAGTGCCCAGGTTCTAATTCTCCCTCCCTCCCTTTCTGACGATTCAATTAAGACTCAAATATGCCCCCAAGAAAAAGCTGCTGCCACACACTCATACCAGGCACAGCAAAAGAGAGAGAGAGAGAGAAAGAGAGAGAGAAAGAGAGAGAAAGAGAGAGAGAGAGAGAGAGAGAGGGAGAGAGAGAGAGACACAGACAGACAGTCAACTTCTGTTCCGTAATCATGAACTTTCAAACAAACAGACATGTAACGCAAACTTACGCACACATGATAACTCCTCCAAGTATCACAGTCATAGAGGATCCAGTATTGGTTGCCAACACTGAATTCGCTCCCACGTATGGTTTCTATCAGAATGCCCAGCTAAATATGCAACAACGTGTGTACTTCCTGATTATGGTGACAAATGTCATTTCCTGCTCTAAACATCTGCATCAGTGTCAGACAAAAGAGGCATGGAGCGACCCCAATGGTCCTTAGAGTCCCAGGTGTGGCTGCCAAATGGGCATGGAGCGACCCCAATGGTCCTTAGAGTCCCAGGTGTGGCTGCCAAATGGGCATGGAGCGACCCCAATGGTCCTTAAAGTCCCAGGTGTGGCTGCCAAATGGGCATGGAGCGACCCCAATGGTCCTTAGAGTCCCAGGTGTGGCTGCCAAATGGGCATGGAGCGACCCCAATGGTCCTTAGAGTCCCAGGTGTGGCTGCCAAATGGGCATGGAGCGACCCCAGTGGTCCTTAGTCCCAGGTGTGGCTGCCAAATGGGCATGGACCACATTAATATTTTATTAAGCGTGTTAATATTCATGATGTTTCTTTTCAGAGTCATCTGGACAGTGATGGCTCTGATAGCAGGTCAGAGGTCAGACTCCTGGCAACTCTTATAAACAACAGAACATCCAGGCTGAGGGTGTGAGTGCGTGTGTCAGTGTGAGTGCGTGTGTCAGAATGAGTGCGTGTGTGTGTCAGTGTGAGTGAGTGAGTGAGTGAGTGAGTGCGTGTGTCAGTGTGAGTGAGTGCGTGTGTGGGTCTATCCCCAGTGGTAGAGGCTGATCCAGGATTAGCCAGAAGGGCGTGTCCATACCCTGCGGGAGAGCAGATGCGGAAGGGAATGAAGTAACAATATCACTACATCATACAGGCCAGTCCCTCCAGTACCCCTCCCACCACTACAACACTATCACTACATTATACAGGCCAGTCCCTCCAGTACCCCTCACACCACTATAACACTATCACTACATTATACAGGCCAGTCCCTCCAGTACCCCTCCCACCACTACAACACTATCACTACATTATACAGGCCAGTCCCTCCAGTACCCCTCACACCACTACAACACTATCACTACATTATACAGGCCAGTCCCTCCAGTACCCCTCACACCACTACATTATACAGGCCAGTCCCTCCAATACCCCTCCCACCACTATAACCACATTATACAGGCCAGTCCCTCCAGTACCCCTCACACCACTACAACACTATCACTACATTATACAGGCCAGTCCCTCCAGTACCCCTCACACCACAACAACACTATCACTACATTATACAGGCCAGTCCCTCCAGTACCCCTCACACCACTATAACACTATCACTACATTATACAGGCCAGTCCCTCCAGTACCCCTCCCACCACTACAACACTATCACTACATTATACAGGCCAGTCCCTCCAGTACCCCTCCCACCACTATAACACTATCACTACATTATACAGGCCAGTCCCTCCAGTACCCCTCACACCACTATAACACTATCACTACATTATACAGGCCAGTCCCTCCAGTACACCTCCCACCACTACAACGCTATCACTACATTATACAGGCCAGTCCCTCCAGTACCCCTCCCACCACTATACCACTATCACTACATTATACAGGCCAGTCCCTCCAGTACCCCTCCCACCACTACAACACTATCATTACATTATACAGGCCAGTCCCTCCAGTACCCCTCCCACCACTACAACACTATCACTACATTATACAGGCCAGTCCCTCCAGTACCACTCCCACCACTACAACACTATCACTACATTATACAGGCCAGTCCCTCCAGTACCCCTCCCACCACTACAACACTATCACTACATTCTACAGGCCAGTCACTCCAGTACCCCTCACACCACTATAACACTATCACTACATTATACAGGCCAGTCCCTCCAGTACCCCTCCCACCACTACAACACTATCACTACATTATACAGGCCAGTCCCTCCAGTACCCCTCCCACCACTACAACACTATCACTACATTATACAGGCCAGTCCCTCCAGCACCCCTCACACCACTACAACACTATCACTACATTATACAGGCCAATCCCTCCAGTACCCCTCACACCACTACAACACTATCACTACATTATACAGGCCAGTCCCTCCAGTACCCCTCACACCACAACAACACTATCACTACATTATACAGGCCAGTCCCTCCAGTTCCCCTCCCACCACTATAACACTATCACTACATTATACAGGCCAGTCCCTCCAGTACCCCTCACACCACTATAACCACATTATACAGGCCAGTCCCTCCAGTACCCCTCACACCACTATAACACTATCACTACATTATACAGGCCAGTCCCTCCAGTACCCCTCACACCACTATAACACTATCACTACATTATACAGGCCAGTCCCTCCAGTACCCCTCCCACCACTATAACCTTATTATACAGGCAAATCCCTCCAATACCCCTCACACCACTCTAACACTATCATTACATTATACAGGCCAGTCCCTCCAGTACCCCTCCCACCACTATAACCTTATTATACAGGCAAATCCCTCCAATACCCCTCCCACCACTATAACACTATCACTACATTATACAGGCAAATCCCTCCAATACCCCTCCCACCACTATAACCTTATTATACAGTCCAGTCCCTCCAATACCCCTCACACCACTATAACCTTATTATACAGGCAAATCCCTCCAATACCCCTCCCACCACTACACCTTACACATCTACAGTCACGACACCCAACACCTCCAGACAGACACCTGGAGAGAACACACACACACACACACACCATATCAACGCCATGGTGAACTTGCTTCTAACATACACACCTCCACAGATATACACCGCCTCGACAGCCTCCACCCCCCTCCCACGGCGCCCTCCACACACTCCGCAGCCCACATGCAATCAAGCCAGTCAGTGACTTAGTGAAATTGCATTAGCCACACTTTCCTGGGTTTGATTAGAAATGGTTTGATCCTGTGATGTATTCCGTCAGTGCCCGGATCTAGAGGGGAAAGGCAGGACGTGCAATGCCTTCTCTAACACACTCCACGTCTCTGAAGGCCAGAGTGTGTGTGTGTTTTATAATACACAGGGACCAGAAGTGCGAAGGAAAAACAGTCCTAATCCCTCAGAGAGCGTGTGTGTGTCTATACAAATTTGTATGTACTGATACTGCAGCATAACGGCCAAACACTCAACATCATGAATTTACCAAGTGTGTGTACGAATGTGTGTGAACGTGTATGTGTTAGAATCTACCAAATACACAGACGGATGTCCAAACATTCATAATGCCTCGTTTAAACGGTGTGTGTACGCCTTGGTGTGTCTGTGCATGATTGAAAGTGTTCATCTGTTTTAGTTGTCCTAGACAGAACACACAGAAGGCCCTCCAAACAGTGTGAGGCCACTGTTAACCCCTCAGGGAACAGGGTTAGTGGGAGCTTCCTTCTTTATTACGGACGGAAGCGTGCGAGCCTCTGTGCGACTGTTTAGTGTGCATCTGTTCATCTGCCAGTGCCTATATGTGCTTGCAATGCCCGTGTGTCTATTGTACGAGTGCAACAGTCGGGGCAAAACCCAATCCAGGAACCAACCCAACCCAACCCAGTCAGTTGACTGGTGCATAAGGTCTCCCTCCCCCATCTAGCTCTTATAAGATCAGGCCAGTTCAATATTGCATGGACCTCCCGGTCGGCACCAGACTCCCCATTCCACCAAGTCCTCATGTTTGATTGGCTCCTAATGAGACGCTTCTATTATTAAAATTAATTTGAAGGGACAATATCTGTAAATTGAGTTGAATTAATTATTGAGTGTTGTAGCGCGCCTAGTGGCTCGGTTGACCCCCAGTTTTTATAATGAATACACAGCAAATACACAGCTGTCAAGTGCAGACTAAGATAATAAGTTGAGGTACCAGATGGTTATTAATTAATGGGCTTATATTCACTTGGAGAGATGAGGGACTATTACAAACAAAGGGTATTTGGAGAGGCAAACTTTCAACAGCTGGCAGAAGTGAATATCGTCAACCTGCAGTTCTATCCTCCTGCCAGAGGGTGGCACTGTTCTGTTTTTCAGCGTCAGTACAACACTGACGTGTGACCTAAAAGGCGGCCATGGCGTATGATTCAAATAATCAACTAACAGAGTCAGAGACAGCAGTGTGTTACCAGCAGACAGACAGCAGTGTGTTACCAGCAGACAGACAGCAGTGTGTTACCAGCAGACAGACAGCAGACGGACATCTCACAGATGGTGTGCAAAGCTGTCATCAAGGCAAAGGGTGGCTGTTTGAAGGAACTCAAATATAAAATATATTTATCTGTTTAACACTTTTTTGGTTACTACATGATTCCATATGTGTTATTTCATAGTTTTGACGTCTTCACTTTTATCCTACAATGTAGAAAATAGTAAAAATAAAGAAAAACCCTTGAATGAGTAGGTGTTCTAAAACTTTTGACAGGTAGTGTGCATATGAGGCAATCAAGTCAGAAGGGGAATATTCAGATTTTTATGTTTCTAATGTTAAAAGAGAAGACTGTTTGTTCTTCAGATCCACTGCTGAAGAGAGCCCACTGCTGTGGAACACTTCCAACTCTTACCTTGAGAATATCACTGCCTGGATTTAGGGATCGACTGGAACGGAGTTTGAGTCAGAGGAGTTTATTTCTCCAGATCAATAATCTCAGTCAGACTCCGGCCGGTACAGTTGTGAGTGTTGGAAAGATGGCAAGGTTTCATACCAGGAAAGCACTGACTTCTTAGTCTGCAGTGCTCAAAATGGAGAGAAGATTATGCAGGCTAATCCAGGAGAGACAGTAGACATGCACTGTGACGGTACAAGGAGTGGCACCAACATGACAGTCAGATGGTTGCAGTACAGGATGGCTAGTGCAGTCACATCAACTTCAATAGAGAGAACTTCAGCTTTTACAAATGTGGGGTACTGCAGGGACAGCGTTGTTTCTATCCAGAGCCATAAGTATCAAATCTAATTTTATTGGTCACATACCGTACCAGTTGCCGTGCCAGGCTGTGATACAGCCCGACAGGCTCTCGATTGTGCATCTGTAAATGTTTGTTAGGGTTTTGGGTGACAAGCCAGATTTCTTCAGCCTCCTGAGGTTGAAGAGGCGCTGCTGTGCCTTCTTTACCACACTGTCTGTGTGGGTGGACCATTTCAGTTTGTCTGTGATGTATACGCCGATTAACTTAAAATGTTCCACCTTATCCACTGCTGACCCTTCGATGGGGATAAGGGGGTGCTCCCTCTGCTGTTTTCTGAAGTCCACGATCATCTCCTTCGTTTTGTTGACGTCGAGTGAGAGGTTGTTTTCCTGACACCACAGTCCGAGGGCCCTCACCTCCTCCCTGTAGGCGGTTTCATCGTTGTTGGTAATCAAGCCCACTACTGTTGTGTCGTCTGCAAACTTGATGATCGAGTTGGAGGTGTGCATGGCCCCGCAGTCGTGAGTGAACAGGGAGTACAGGAGAGGGCTGAGCACACAACCTTGTAGGGCCCCAGTGTTGAGGATCAGTGAAGTGGAGATGTTGTTTCTTACCTTCACCACCAGGGGGCGGCCAATCAGAAAGTCCAGGACCCAGTAGCACAGGGAAGGGTTGAGAACCAGGGCCTCCAGCTTGATGATGAGCTTGGAGGGTACTATGGTGTTGAATGCAGAGCTGTAGACAATGAACAGCATTCTTACATAGGTAGGGCAGTGTGCAGTGTGATGGCGATTGCGTCATCTGTGGACCTGTTGGGACAGTATGCAAACTGAAGTGGGTCTAGGGTGGCCGGTAAGGTGGCGGTGATGTGATCCTTGACTAGCCTCTCAAAGCACTTCATGATGACAGAAATGAGTGCTACTGGGTAGTTATTTAGTATGAGTGTGTTCTTAGCTCAGTTGGAGAGGAGGCTGTACTGATCCCAATGGGACAGACTTTTGACCAGCCTTATACAGACAAACAGGCAGAGGTGAGGTCTTCAATCTAAGTAAAGAGTAATGGAAAGAAGGAGATATAATTGACTACAGCTCCTAGGGTGAAGAGCAATTCCATTATATCAGGGCTGTTATGTGTAGAAAATAGCCCTTAACACCAATCCCATTACATTAGCCTACTGAACCAGTGTACACATAGCAAGAGGGGTCACTAAGCTACCCAATCACCAGACGCATGGATATTCCCGGCATCGACTTATGAGAAAGGCCGTAAAATCTGATACAATGGCTAGCTTAGCATTGAAGCTACGACGAGACACACTGCAGCCCAACCTAGTCATACTTCCCTATAGCAACATCCCAATCTCACTGCATTCTGAGGGGGAAATAAAAACAACAGCGCTCCAACTTCCAATCAAGGTTCTATATCAAACAGCTATCTTTACTCTGTGGCCTCCTGACTCAGGTTGTCACAGGGAGGCTGATGAAGGGGGCACAGCCGAGTTCACCACACTATTAATTGAACGCTGCAGGATAGAGGTGTGGGGGGTTTGAGAGGACATTGCTTTCTATTTTCTCTACGATGAAGCACCTCCTGCGTTCTGGCCGGAGTCGAGGGTTGAGGGGAGTTGGAGGTTTCAGAGGACGGGAGGTTCTCTCATCCCTCCCCTCTCTCCTTTTCTCTTCTCCAATCAGCTTGGGCTAGATTAAAGGTAAACACGGCTGTGGCGGTGACAGCCTCCCTATGATGACAGGGCCCATGCTGATTAAAATTAGCCCAGAGTTGGGAAAACACCCCCCCCCCCCCCCCTTCTCTCCACCTCTCTTTATACCCATCTGTGATTAAGCTTCTGCTCTCTGTCAGCCATCACACCCCCTCCTTCCCCTCCTGCCTGCTGCCCTATCCCCTCCCTCCCACCAACACATCGTCCCCTGTGTCTGTGTGTCTGACAAAATACAGGAGGAACTTCTCTCTTTCTCCTCATCTCTTCACCTCTATATTATTCCCTGACATCTGGATGAACCTGAAGATGGATCAACTGGAGACCCTACATTATACAATAATAAACATGAACATACATCTAATATCTACACCATCCAGTATATCTACAACCCTACTCATCCACTATCTAGATCATACTGTATATCTACTACCCTATTCACGGATGTCACATCGTGTAATTTCATTGTTACAAACGTTCTGATGCCTGACGCTATGGACGTTCTGATGCCTGACGCTATGGACGTTCTGATGCCTGACGCTATGGACGTTCTGATGCCTGACTCTATGGACGTTCTGATGCCTGACTCTATGGACGTTCTGATGATGGACGTGATGCCTGACTCTATGGACGTTCTGATGCCTGACTCTATGGACGTTCTGATGCCTGACTCTATGGACGTTCTGATGCCTGACTCTATGGACGTTCTGATGCCTGACTCTATGGACGTTCTGATGCCTGACGCTATGGACGTTCTGATGCCTGACGCTATGGACGTTCTGATGCCTGACTCTATGGACGTTCTGATGCCTGACTCTATGGACGTTCTGATGCCTGACTCTATGGACGTTCTGATGCCTGACTCTATGGACGTTCTGATGCCTGACTCTATGGACGTTCTGATGCCTGACTCTATGGACGTTCTGATGCCTGACTCTATGGACGTTCTGATGCCTGACTCTATGAACGTTCTGATGCCTGACTCTATGAACGTTCTGATGCCTGACTCTATGAACGTTCTGATGCATGACACAATTATGCATTAGTTCAGTCTCTTATATAGTATAACTGTAACAATCTTATATTTTTCAAATTATTTAGCACTAACTTCCTCAAAACATCCACAAGCTAATCAGTGTCTGTCCCCAGCATCTAAACAACCCATCATCTCCCAAGCAGCCTGCTGAAGCCCCGTTACAGAGGAGAGGGGAACACTGATGTTATTATTACAACAAGCGCAGTGCATTTCCCGGCAAATCACCAGCTCCCAAACTCATTTCAACACTCAACTAATTCAATCACCTCCCACTGATGAGATCCTACAGCCTCCACTGGGCTTGATCTCCCAGAGCCCAGAGGGTGGGGAGAGATTTGATCTCCCAGAGCCCAGAGGGTGGGGAGAGATTTGATCTCCCAGAGCCCAGAGGGTGAGGAGACTGGAGAGAGCTTTGGTCTCCCAGTACCCAGAAGGTGAGGAGACTGGGGAGAGCTTTGGTCTCCCAGTCCCCAGAAGGTGAGGAGACTGGAGAGCTTTGGTCTCCCAGTACCCAAAAGGTGAGGAGACTGGAGAGCGCTTTGGTCTCCCAGTGCCCAGAAGGTGAGGAGACTGGGGAGAGCTTTGGTCTCCCAGTGCCCAGAAGGTGAGGAGACTGGAGAGAGCTTTGGTCTCCCAGTGCCCAGAAGGTGAGGAGACTGAGGAGAGCTTTGGTCTCCCAGTGCCCAGAAGGTGAGGAGACTAGGGAGAGCTTTGGTCTCCCAGTGCCCAGAAGGTGAGGAGACTGGGGAGAGGCAGAAAGACAATCAAATACTAATGTTGTTTTAACCATTATCATCTGCCCACAGGAATCAGTCAATAGAACATGAAGCGCTCCTAACACAGGTATTATGACCGGAGGTTAGGGGGAAGTGGAATGCAGTTGCTGTTGAGGTGTGTGTGTGTGTGTGTGTGTGTGTGTGTGTGTGTGTGTGTGTGTGTGTGTGTGTGTGTTTCTCTATGGCTTTATGTGGTGCTTTACGTTCAGTTTATAAAAAATGAACAAAAAAATGCAACCTTTCTACTGTAATAGCCTGCCAAGTATCCAAAGAACCTTCCATTTCATCTTTCAAAACAACGATATCACCGAGGTGGTGTAGCAATTCAAAGGGTGAATGAAAAGGTGTCATTTACTCCAAGACGAGCATTTCAGTATCAGGGACTGGAGCGTGAACCCGACACCACACCTGCGACTCATTTATGACATGTCATACAACACATCCAACCAAGATTGCTCCCCTCCATCTTGTATTATCACATTGTTCCAATACCTTCCACATGCTCCTTTTCAATCCACAATGGATCTTGGCTTCACAGGCCAACGCCTCACTACGGATAACTGTGCTACAAAAACCTACCGTCAAAATACTCTGCAGTTCAAACTGCTGATGTTGACAGACACATTGAGTAATGAGTAACCCTCTCCCTCCCTCAACTATGGTTCAACCAGCCCCCGTAGAGAAACTACTTAACTAGTCATATAACCCATACAGCTCAGTACTGGTGACTGATTAGTGAACGGTGACATATTAGGGCATTACATGGCATAAAGCCATGTGTCTATTGAGAACAAGCTGTTAATGAGTCTATACGGACCATCTTCTATCAAGTCAGTGGTCTACACTGGGCATCAAGTAGCCTGCTCCCAGATCTGTTTGCTGTATCGCCAATTCCTATGGTCATTGTTATGCTAGATCTGGGACCAGGCTAAGGGGAAAAGTAAACAAATTTGTCAATTGAGTGGATAGCAAGCTCTTACCCAAAGTATCTATGCACTATTCAGATGCTTTCAGTTTTGCAGTGATTTAATTTGGAGAGGGGGAATGCGAGGAACAGAGAGTGTCTAAATGAGTTGGAGGAGTGGGGAAACAGCAGCGTAATTCAATTTCACATGTTTCTCTCCAAATGGAAGCTCTGCGGAGGAGATCATTGGTCCGCTGAATGTAAACGGATGGATGTTTGTGTGTGAGTGGGGCAGGGGGAGGGGGGGGTGTACTGATGAAAAATCACAGAGGAGCGAGGCTCCAATTAGTCTGACAAAGCTGTTTTATGGTCTAGTTTTGTATGTTTGTTGTAGTCTCTAGTTTGATATTAGTTTGATATTTCTAATAACTATTTTGTCAACTGTGTCTAATTAAGCAATAATGTGCAAGGAGGTGTGGTATATCGGCAATATACCACGGCTAAGGGCTGTTCTTAAGCACAACACAACGCAGAGAGCCTGGATACAGCCCTTAGCCATATACCACAACCCCCCGAGGTGCCTTATTGCTATTATAAACTGGTTACCAACGTAATACAAACAGTAAAAAGTATTTTTTGGTCCTACCTGTGGAATATGGTCTGATATACCACAGCTTTCAGCCAATCAGCATCCAGGAGCCAAGCTACCCGGTTTATAAACGCAATTAATCTGGTAACTACACTAAATTTTAACCATTAAAAAAAATAAAAATATATTTTATAAGCTTTACCAATAAGTCGGGATCACTGATCAGGGCCCGTATTTTCAAATTGTTTCAGAGTAGCAGTGTTGAAATGAATAGATATGGCCAGCCACGCTGCTAATCAGAGAGACTTATCATTTCCAGCAATTAACTGCCTGTTTTAACATACCCAAGGCTCCAAACTGAAAGCTGCACAAGCAATATCAACCACAACAGCTTCTTAAATGTACATCTTGTGTTTAACTGAGTACTACTCTCTATCTTTGAAGTCAGGGCATTTCTCTGTCACATAAAAAACAAATACTGTAACACAAACTGTTTATAAATGGCCATTTTTGTGGGGTCCTTTGAAATAATTTGACACAACAACATGGATCTCTGTGGCCTTTCAGAGACCGGCTTGACTGCCAACTGGCTGTGATAGTCCAAACACGGGCTGTGATGGTCCAAACACGGGCTGTGATGGTCCAAACAACGGGCTGTGATGGTTTGATGGTCCAAACACGGGCTGTGATGGTCCAAACAAGGGGTTTGATGATCCAAACACGGGCTGTGATGGTCCAAACACGGGCTGTGATGGTCCAAACACGGGCTGTGATGGTCCAAACACGGGCTGTGATGGTCCAAACACGGGCTGTGATGGTCCAAACACGGGCTGTGATGGTCCAAACACGGGCTGTGATGGTCCAAACACGGGCTGTGATGGTCCAAACACGGGCTGTGATGGTCCAAACACGGGCTGTGATAGTCCAAACACGGGCTGTGATAGTCCAAACATGGGCTGTGATAGTCCAAACACGGGCTGTGTGGTCCACTTCAGTAGCAATTCATTCATTGTTATTAAAGGAAGGGAGGTCTAGTCTAGGAGACACACAGCCATTAGCGTGTGCAAAGTACACAAAATAAGTGTGAATACACAGGCAGAAAGAGACAGGCAGGCAGAAAGAGACAGGCAGGCAGAAAAAGACAGGCAGGCAGAAAGAGACAGGCAGGCAGAAAGAGACAGGCAGGCAGAAAGAGACAGGCAGGCAGAAAGAGACAGGCAGGCAGAAAGAGACAGGCAGTCAGAAAGAGACAGGCAGAAAGAGACAGACACTAGTGTTGTAACACCATCATTTTAACTTGAATACCAGGTTGAGCAACACGAAACGCGATACCATCACGATACGCGATACCATCACGATACGCGATACCATCACGATACGCGATACCATCACGATACGCGATACCATCACGAAACTCGATACCATCACGATACGCGATACCAAAACGACTCCACGGCAAAGAAAAGATGGCACATTTGCCAAAGTCACAGAAAGGCACTTAATCCAGACAGATATCTTGAGTTCATTATCATTATATTTTTTCTAAGACAGCAATGTATGCATTAATGAATCAATTATTCAATCATACAATCAATTCGTTTTTACATAACAACATACTGGTCATTTATTTGAATGGTAAATCTCTACTGATAATCTGGGTAAATCAAAATGTAGCCTAGGCCTGTTCACAATACAGGTGAAGGCATATTCAATAGGAGTGTGTGCATGCATTGAGTTATTGAGCTTGTTTTGGTTGATTTCATCGGGCTGCAGAGGAAAAACAATCTACTTCCTTTCCATTTGGGACTTGTTTTATTGTGCTGACCAACAACATTTGCATAGAAGAATAAATATTTTATTTTATAAAATCATTCACACACACAGTGAGAGAGACGTGACTGAGGTGAGGGAAAAGAAGTCAATAAACACAATTTTTGGCAATGTCTATGTTTTTCTTATGTCAATCAGAGCCCCTTACGTGCTCTAGAGCTATAAGGAGACATCTGCTGATAGACAGACTTGACAGGCACGGTGCTCTAGAGCTATAAGGAGACATCTGCTGATAGACAGACTTGACAGGCACGGTGCTCTAGAGCTATAAGGAGACATCAGCTGATAGACAGACTTGACAGGCACGGTGCTCTAGAGCTATAAGGAGACATCAGCTGATAGACAGACTTGACAGGCACGGTGCTCTAGAGCTATAAGGAGGCATCAGCTGATAGACAGACTTGACAGGCACGGTGTTCTAGAACTATAAGGAGACATCAGCTGATAGACAGACTTGACAGGCACGGTGTTCTAGAACTATAAGGAGACATCTGCTGATAGACAGACTTGACAGGCATGGTGCTCTAGAGCTATAAGGAGACATCTGCTGGGCTGATAGACAGACTTGACAGACATGGTGTTCTAGAACTATAAGGAGACATCAGCTGATAGACAGACTTGACAGGCACGGTGTTCTAGAGCTATAAGGAGACATCAGCTGATAGACAGACTTGACAGGTACGGTGCTCTAGAGCTATAAGGAGACATCAGCTGATAGACAGACTTGACAGGCACGGTGCTCTAGAGCTATAAGGAGACATCAGCTGATAGACAGACTTGACAGGCATGGTGTCCTAGAACTATAAGGAGACATCAGCTGAGACAAGACTTGACAGACATGGTGTTCTAGAACTATAAGGAGACATCTGCTGGGCTGATAGACTTGATCTCAATCAGTAGAAGACGTGAGACACATTTAACAGAACCAAAACTTTTTTCATGTTCTAGTATCGAACAAGTACAGAAGTTTAGGTATACCGTGCAACACCCTCCCGCCTGTCCTTAGATAATTAGTCAGGCACACAATCACAAAGGACAGAGCCACGCTATCGTACATTCAGACCATGTGGATCAATCAATGCCTTAGTAAGGTCAAATGAAGAGAAAGAAGAATTAACGAGAGAAAGAGAGAGATCAGCAGACTCAACGAGAGAGAGGGTGAGCATGTACCCTCATTTTAATCCTCTAATAATTATTGACTTTTCTCCCGGGAAAGTTCAATTCCATTTCAGGTTCCATTTATGAATATGATAAATCCTAATTGGAAGGTCGGCGGAAGTCAAGGATCGATCGCTCAAATCAGTCAATGGCGTGGTTCCCCTTGAACACAGGGCACTGGAGGAGTACAGATAAGAGGAACGATCTTTATATTAAAAGATAACCGCTAGATTGAGGGGATTATCACCTTTTCATTTGTGATCTGGGAACATGAGGGTATGAAGAGGATGTATTTTCCCCAAATCCTGGTTGGAAGATTATGGATTTCTTGCTTTTTCCCTCCTGATTCTGGATTTCCTGCTTATTCCCTCCTGATTCTGGATTTCCTGCTCATTCCCTCCTGATTCTGGATTTCCTGCTCATTCCCTGCTGATTCTGGATTTCCTGCTCATTCCCTCCTGATTCTGGATTTCCTGCTCATTCCCTCCTGATTCTAGATGTCCTGCTCATTCCCTCCTGATTCTAGATGTCCCGCTCATTCCCTCCTGATTCTGGATTTCCTGCTCATTCCCTCCTGATTCTGGATTTCCCTGCTCATTCCCTCCTGATTCTGGATTTCCTGCTCATTCCCTCCTGATTCTGGATTTCCTGCTCATTCCCTCCTGATTCTGGATTTCCTGCTCATTCCCTCCTGATTCTGGATTTCCTGCTCATTCCCTCCTGATTCTAGATGTCCTGCTCATTCCCTCCTGATTC